>NC_135855.1:4180000-4197500 GCF_031162955.1 Sander vitreus | reverse complement strand
GGGCACAACACTGCCTTTCCAAGCTGATAGGGTGAAAAACTGGCTCCTTTCTTCATCCCTTCGTTTTTTTTTTTTTTCATCCCTCCATCAAGAAGGGTGATATACAACAACGTTGGGAGGATACATCTCTCCAACACGCTGAAACGGCCTGCACCCCCGAAAGCCTTTCACCATCCAAAGGACAGACACAAACGGGTCAAATGGGAGAAGCAGTGACTTCCTGCAGCGCGGTATTCATCTTGAAAGGATTTCTTACTACCTCGTACGTAGATAGGGCATAGTATATTAAAAAAACACACACAGACACACACATCCAGCATGGACAGCGTGCAGCTGCAGCCAGGGGGGCCCACAGCGGCATTAATCTCCATCCAGCTAAGATTTGTGAAGCCGGGAGATTGAGAGGAGGCCGATGATGCCGGCTGTTTCAAGGCGGACATTTTGGAAGCATGATGTTGAGCTATGTTCCTGCAGCCGGCCGGGGGGGAGGCATCGACATATAAAATGGTTGTAAATTTGCATTAGGGTCAATCCATCATCATAGGATGGGTGAGAGGGAGGAGGGGGCCGATTGGGAGTGACACAGAAGGCAAAGAGAGAGAGAGAGAGACTTTGGAAAGGCAGGAGAAAAAGGAGGGAGGAGGGCAAGGCGGTTGTGGAGGAGATGGTGCAGGCGGCTTGGCTGTACGCTGCGGTGAGACTGGCCCTCTCCTCCTCTCTGACAGATTCCTATTTAAGTGACTGTGAATGCAACAATTCCACAAATAATTTGTCAACCCGTGTGTAGCTGAACTGGCTCTGAACCCGGCTCCCTCTCTCCATCTACTCCCACTCGCTTGCTCGCTCACTCGCTCCCTTGCCAACTACACACACACCTACTGAAGGAAAAATATATGTAAATGTGCATAGTTGTAAGTAAACATATACAAAATAGCCCCTTACTGTCCCTTTACTCTAATCAAATTAGGTTGTTGTCTATATGAGAGCTGCACAGATCAATCAATTAATTGATTAGTTGTCAACTATTGAATTAATCAACTAATATGATAATCAATCGGTTTTGGGTCATTTTTATGAAAAAAAGGAAAACTTTTAATTAGTCTTTAATTCCATCTACTAAAATGTGAATATGTTCTAGTTTCTTCACTCCTCTATGACAGTAAATGTAATATCTTTGAGTTGTGGACAAAACAAGACATTTAAGTACGTCATCTTGGGCTCTGATTGACATTTTTCCCCATTTTCCGATATTAATTGAGAAAATATTCTACAGATTAACCGACTATGAAAATAATGGATAGTCTACATGCTGTGTCTGTAGTGGATGTGTATTGAAATTCATAGAAGATAGATTTGCCTGAATGCAAGGGGTTTCCTAATTAGGGCCCGGGCTGGACGGCAGCTATCACAGTAAGATCACTTGTAGTTAATACATCTAGTTATTACATTGTAGGATTTAACCACATGACAAATTGCAGAGAAAAAAAATTTAAGAAATGAGTGAAATAACAAATGCAGGTGCTTCTATATAGGGCATGAGATGTTACTGAATGGTTTCTATGAACACACACTGTCATGCTGGTTACATGCTCTACAAACGAGCAAGAGAAAGGGAAAAAGAGTTGAATTTGAAATACTTCTAGATCTAACAAGTGAAAGCGACAATGGAAGTATGGAATGATGTCAGACTACTGATGATGTTTATTTAATGGATATGTTACCACATACGGTGGGCGCTGCCTGGGAAAGGTGGGATAGGAAGAGGAGAGAGAGAGAGAGAGAGAGAGAGAGAGAGAGAGAGAGAGAGAGAGAGAGAGCGCTGAGGGGAAATGGAGAAAAAGGCCTTAAGCAATGACTGCAGAGGGCATAGCAGAAAAGGGGGAAAAAGTGTTCATTCATCATTATTGTCATGGGCTTTGGCAAATGATAATAATTTGTCTTCATCCCTATTTTTAGACAATGAGCCACAATAGCCATTTTGGCCAGATGGGGAAGAGGGCCTGTGTGAGCAATACGCTACGTTTAGTTTGATGTCTTTTATATGGAATTTCTTAATTAGGACTCTCTGCCACCAGTGTCTGTTTCTGGACTATTATTTTAAACGTGCATGCAGTTCAATGACACATTTACATGTACGGATCTATATATAGGGTATGTAGGCTCTCATTTCTTTTGCATCATATTGTGCTTGATTTGTCATTGTCCAAATGTGCAGTTTTACTCATGCTTTGCAACAATTGGAACAAAAAGATTAAACTAAATGATTGTTGTCAATGATGTGACTTTATGCAGATAACATGAGTGAATCAGTGAGTAAATGAATGCATAGTGACAAATACAGTACAAGTAAAAATGAAGTAACATAACAGCAACACACAAAACCATGATGTATATTATAGTAATTGAGTCCCTGGGGCAAACTGATTTCCCAAAAGCATATAGCATACCTATCATCAAACAGCGATGATAGACAGAAGAGAAACATTGGCATGGGACATGAAAGCAATATTAAAAGTCAGGTGGTGTGTTGTGTGTGTGTGTGCTACATGAAGGCCCTGATGTGTTTGTCCCTGCTGAGCCTGTCGGGAGGTCACGGTGTGAACTGGGATGGATGAAGATAAATAGGACTAGAGCAGGACATATGGAGGAGGTATAATTGACATCTAATGTGCACGGTGACCCGGTGACTCGCAGGTTACCACCAGGCCACAGCTAAAACACACGGCATTATTTGGCCGTGCTATAGATGCTTTGTGAACACTGCAATTAAATCAGTACAATAGTACAATAGCACCTATAATATAGGACTCCATGTTCTACTGACAAACACATGAACAATTTTAAATATAATATGGAAGGGATCATTTTTGGTTGATACATTTAATGATTACAGAATGATTGCAGAAATAACCTTTGTGAAAACCAAATGCAAACTAAATGTGGGAAACCAAATAATCAGATTTACATTTGTATTTATGTTGTGACAAGACTTCAATTTATCACAGAAACAATGCAGTTACGCACTGTGGTACAAAACCTTTCAAATATAATTACATTTGTCATTTCATGAACATAATATTTAGTATTAATATATGTGTGTGCATCTTAGTGGTGTGCGATACTGCAATATTTGGTATTGATCCGATACCAAGTAAATACAGGGCCAGTATCGCCGATACGATACCGACACTTTTTTATAATTATTGTGGATGCATCATCAAATTGCTAAATCTGAATGAATTTGTATGACCTTAAGTGTTTTTGTGATTTTACCTTTGGATCAATAATTACTTAAAACCCAGGAAAGAATTGTTATATGCTTGAATACATCTGTTGTGTATCTTATAGCCTTTTTACAAATTATACAGCTTGCCGTTATTTAATTTTCGGATTGAAAATATAGCCACACGGCGCTCCTCTTCCTCTCTGCCGTTCTTCTGCTCCGTCTCTGTCCTGCTTATGTGTGTGTGGTGCTGGCCGCCACTGGGCCTGGTTGCTTGTTTGCCTGGGGCCGCTGAGTCACGTGACGGTACAACATCAAATCACAAGAGGGGGGAGGAGGAGCAAAGTGGGCCTGCTCAGTGCAGCGGCACTTACACAGACACAAACAGCCAGGTCGCCTTTTTGATGAAACCGCACCAGTGCATACTGGCGAGAAACTGAAACTAAATTATCGATCTCATTACACTGGTATTGATCAATATCGATACCAACGTTGGTATCAATATTTGGATCGATCTGCCCACCACTAGTGCATCTATGTGTGCATTTGCTTCTGAATGTATGTGTGTTGTTGCTCATCTCATTCTTTACACCATGCCCTACATTAAAACCAACCTTACAGGCCTACAAGGCATGGTCTCTATTCTGATAACTAGCAGACATGTAGTCCAACTCTGCCTAAATTTGCAGGTGTATTTAGACTTTTTTAGGCGTCCCTTTTGACAACAGCTACAGCTACGTTGAATTAGCTGAGACTGCAGCTTCGCAAGCACCCCTTGAATCGGGTTGTGAGTTGACAAATGAGTTAAAAGGTTTGTTGTGTGTGGATTGTGTGTGTAGGTTGTGTTTCATGGACAATCTGGCAACTTGGGTGATGTCAGACAGACGTACACACAAAAAAAAGTATGGATCCGTGTATGGTGACAATTCAAAATAAGTTTGAGGGCAATGTAAATTATGGGAGTTTCCTGGGAGAAACAACAAAACGGGAATAACATGGATACCTTATGTAAGCCAAAATTCGTCATTCAAGATATTTAAATGTTAATATGGCTATGGCTCAACTCAAGTAGATACTTAGAAAGCTTTGAAGGCTGGGTCCTAAAAGTGAATAATCATAAATAAAGCTACTAGGACAGCATTCCAGTTTGATAGTTTATTGCCACATAATGGACGTTTTCGGGCAGTGCCCTTCCTCAGCGTGTGCACACGTGGTAATTGCCTGTGCATACGCTGAGGAAGGGCGCTGCCCGAAATGTCCGTTGTGTCAAAAAGAAGCACTCCTTTTCTCTGTCTCCCCATCAACAGTTTCTATGTGTCTATAAACTATTTTCTATTGCCTGTTAAAAAGAGGAATACAGATAATACAACAATAGACAATAATAATTCTCTTTATACTGCTCAACAGTGGTTAATTCCTCATGCTGGAATTGAAACACCAAGGCCAATTGTTCCCCACTGAACACAAATCAATCCTCCCAACACGTTATACGGGTGACATATCCTCTGTAACCCACCCCTCTCTCTCTCCTTCTCTCTGTCTCTGTCCATTTCTCTCTCCTCCAACATTACCCTATCGGCTGGATCACTCCGACCAGTAATTTATAACACCTCCACTGTAGTCTCCCATTCCATGGATGTACCAAGGGCTCTTAAGACGCTATTGATTTTTATTTGATTAAATGTCTTGCTGGTTTGCAGCAAATTAGCAGGAGTTTAATCAAATCACAATCAATATCTACTTAATAATCCCCCAACACACACCTCACGCAAACTAAGGTAAAAATTCACAAGTGAATAATAGGGACAAAAGAGTCCGGATAAAATGACCGTCTTTGCACGCATATAAGGTGCTTGCATGTTAAATAGTGGACCAATGTGCAAATTAGATTTGTATAGTTTTTAAGTGTGGGCTGTTTTTGTTGTGTATACAACACAAATTAGTACACATTAGCTCATGTGTTCTATGTCCAGTTGTTCAGCCATAAAGTGCTCTGATGGATCATTTCCTCCTAAAGGCAGAAGTGAAATCTGAATGCCAGCATGAATTTGAATTTCCAACACCCAATCTACAAAAGCTCTTATTGGTTAAAGATTTGTAGCATCTTTTGTGATAACAGTAAAAGGGTAGATAGGTGCATACTTTGGCAAGGTTTTGCTATAGGGAAGCTATGCCGCCCATTTCAAATGTTGTTACTCCATTCAATGGGCGTTTTCAGTGGTTATCAGCCTCAAAACATGCTCTGGTTTATTGGCATTTCTTTAAACCAATCACAATCGTCATGGGCGGCACTAAGCGCTGGAAAGGGCCACGGTGCAGCTGCAAAATAGCCTCGGGAAGGAACTTGTTTTGGTAGAACATGTTGTTTTAGTCGTGCAACAGAAAACTCAGATTGGACAGATAGTCTAGCTATCTGTCTGGAGTTACCCTGCAGAGATCTGAGGAGCAGTTAACCATGGTCCTCATAAGTCAGCCAGAGTTTAGAATGCCAACACAAACAAAGAGGAAGATAACGGACATCCGGCCAAAAAGAGTGAAATCCAGCTGAATTTCTGGGTGCAACGGAACAATCCCGGAAGTAAAACATTGTGGATATAGACTATTTATCGACTAATTGTTGCAGCCTTAGATACAACACACTAAAGTGTTATTAGCAAAGTGCATACAACACGATTCAAGACATTTCACATCTTCTCCTGCTAGAAATCATATCTGGAACCACACACACACATGGAGAAAAACTCTGAAAACGTATGTGAACCTCCAACCCCAATGTGAAACCCCCTCTAGACATCAATCATTTTTATTGGCCATCTGTGAGAAGGCCTGTTCGAAACGGTGAAGTATCACTTTCGACATCACTACCTATATAGTACAGGGTGAGCGGCAGTGACTGATGTCTGATGTTATTTGTCAGCTGATATATGCCAATGCTCTCTACAAAAGCTATGTGGTTGTATTGTTTCACTTCACCAAATACCAAATATTTCAAAGATTATAAAAACCTTAACTTTAAATGTAAAGACTATGGTATTGCTCTTAATGTGCAATACTCATATGTGTATTTTTCTTTTCATAATGACCTGCTTTTTTGTGGTTATTGGCCAGACTAACTGGACTGGGTGGTTAGCCACATGTAGAAAAACCATGAACTGCAGAGCGTATTGCCCCTGACACACTCTGTGTGTGTGTGTGTGTGTGTGTGTGTGTGTGTGTGTGTGTGTGCGCATTTCAGGGTGTTGGACCCTAAATCAATACTCTCATTATATCCAAATTCAACCCACTAAAGTCCAGGCTAATATGCACTCTCACCCTTAATTCAATGAATACAACAGGACCCAAACAAATCTACATGATCATCAATATATATTTTCTCAGCGTCCCTCCGTGTCACACCAGCACATGAGCCCATCTTAGTCTGTTATAGTTGGTAAACACAATTTATCATAATCCTTAAGATTTCAAAAAACGTTGTCTTCAAAGTAATGAAGGTTCAATGTAATAAATTAAATGTGCATTGCCCATTCCAAGCACACTTAATGGAAATGAAGACTATTGATGTTGCAATCGACAGATATTATATATATATGCGTTTTTGAAATTTGATTTTAGCCCTTGTTTTTTTCTAATTATGGTGCAATCATGTGCTATAATGTGCATTTTTCACTCAGCTGGCGTTTGCCCGATATATAGTAGTATATCTCTTTCGTGTTCCACTTCACACATGTATTTTCCGTTTCCTTCTGCTTTCTTTGTGTTGGAATTTTAAATTCGGTGGATTTCTGAGGACTATGGTTAACTGCTCCTCAGATCTCTGCAGGGTAAATCCAGACAGCTAGCTAGACTATCTGTCCAATCTGAGTTTTCTCTCGCACGACTATTTTGCAGCGGCTCTGTGAGGAGTTTAGCACCGCCCATGACGATTCTGATTGGTTAAAAGAAATGCCAATAAACCAGAGCACGTTTTCCTCCCATCCCCGAATGCTGTGTGGAGAAACCAGACCTTCACCTTCAGCGCGCTTTGGAGGAGGGTCTGGCAAAGCTAGACTAGCCCTATAGTAATCTGGTCACCCTTCACCCTCAACCCCCTGTTCCTGAATCATAATCCAAATGAGGAAGAATGTTTGGCAACTGCAAGAGATGGACACAAAATAGTTGTGGAAATAGTAATGCAGCAGAGGCAAAAGTGTCTGTTCGAACTGTCTTTGCTGAGGGACGTGTTTTCATGTTAATTGAATGTGTTTGTACCTTGACACAAGCTAGCGCGGATTGCTGATTAGCTTACAACGCTAGTATTCGGGGCACAGGGAAAGTAAGAACAAATCGCTATTTATACCACTAAAAAGGCTCAAAATATCACCACACTTCCACGGTAGCATAATGAGGGTCCCTAAATGTAAACCGAAGCATTGAGAACTTTGTAAGTGTACAAACAGTTTATTAAAAAAGACAGATTATAAAGACAGTCGCGTTCTCGTAGACAGGCGGCCGCCGTCTTGGGAGCTACTGTCTTTCTAAACTATCTTTATAATACACTGTCTGTACACTTACAATGCTTCGGTTAACATTTAGGGACCCTCATTATGCTACCCTTGAAGTGTGGTGATATTTTGAGCCTTTTTATTGGTATAAATAGCGATTTTGTTTTTACTACTTCGTTTTGTGCCGGAATTGTCCTTTAACAATTTTGCATTGCATTATTATTTTCTTTTCATAAAAACATACTCAAAAAAGTACCACTCACATGCACTTTGTGAGTAGCCAACCTTTTAATACAAATAACAATAAAAAGGTAGGATTAATAAAATGTAACTAGTTTAAAAAAATCCAAGATCCACGATGCTTTTAATATATGTCTCACATCAAGTGTATGAGAGTAAAATCTTTCCTGCTTATATTTCCTCTCTTATTTTTTTCCTTACTCTGTAACAGACAAAGCCAACCTCAATTTGTGTCAAGGGCCGTTTTAAGACCTTGGGATTAAAGCTATAAAGTGGCGTCTGTCAGGGTCTTTGACGCCCTGGGCCCCCCCCTCGCTAACATCTGAGATCCAACATGCCGTGGTTTGGTATCATCTCCCATCATATCATGTCAGCGGTGAGGAGACGAGCTGATGAGACAGGCAGCCTTCACAGGAGCTGACAGGGCCGATTCACGTCAAGAGCGCTTCATCCAGAGCCGGGGTCAATCGAAGCTGACTCCATGCCTCTCTCAGCCAAAAGTGGATATCCATCCCAATGTGCATCACACAAGTGTTGTGGGGGGGCTGAGAGACAGATGCTTGGCAGTTTATGACGAAGACAGGATGATGGTAATGAGTCTCAGTGACGGGGATGAGACGAGAAGGGAAATGGAAAAGAAAAACTCTGATGGTTGATATCTTGTGCCACACAGAAGATAGGGGCTAATGTCTGCTCCAATGATTGAGAGAAATAGATAAGTTCACAAGCAGTCTGATCCTGTAACAACCATGGAGCTGAAATACCACGCATTTAATGATGATGCATGTAGTCATCCCCATTTTTGATTTCAAGTACACAATGGAAAAAATCATGTTGATGAATGGACCTTTTTCACAGCAGACATTTTGACTTGTCATAATAGGAAAAGCACAGCTGAAATTGATAACCTTAACGATGGCTCAGTTCCATCAAGTGTCCCAGTGAGCTATTTCAGTGAGTCAGTATGCACAATACCAGAGCCTCTCCTAAGTTGAATGCAGCCATCATTAATGGTTTCGTATACACCTGTGCTTTTCCTACTATGACATGTCAACATATCTGCTGTGAAAAAGGTCTACAGTGAAGCAAGAATTGGACAATGTTTAGGGGCTGATATTTGACAAAAGAAGTGCAAGCAGCAGCTGTGGATGACCACACATGTTAGCTTTAAATGTGTAACTGTGCTGTTTTTCAAAATCAGTCCATTTCCTGAATCTTCAGACAAATCCCTCATTACTTATTGCCTTTTATTTTATCTCTCCATCAACACAGAGACACGTGTTACTTGAATCAAAAAAAAGTAAAAGAAGAGTAGCGCTCGGCCTGGTACACACTGTAGGTCATGATGACGCTTGTCGAGCAAACATATTAGTCAATGGGATGTGATAAGGTTGGGTTCAGCCAAAATTCATTCGTGGCAGAGTGAAGAACACGATGGAGTCCCACAATGAAACAGTTGGGCGAAGGATTTCTGAGGCTGAATCATGGATGAGGAAGTTGAAAGAGGCCAGATGTTATACGAACATTTCAATGCAAAATGCAGCAAATTTTTGCCTTGCATTATTATTATGCATGCTGCCTCTGTGTAGCAGTGATCTGTTCTCTCTCTCTCTCTCTCTCTCTCTCTGTCTTAATTGCAGGGGTGGAGCCAGGTGTGCAGGAGTCAGGTGTCCAGCTGCTTCTCATCAGCCACACTCAACATCTGTTGAATGTATCTGTGGTGTAGCCAGACTTTACTCCACAGCACTGTGGAGATAGGTCTGCCAATGGGAGACTACACCGGAAATGATAAACTGCTGCTACTTCAGGGAACTTGTGTGTGTCTGTGTTCACTGGTGTGAAATCATCTGACTTGTGTCTTCTGTAAGAAAATAATTTAGGGAGCGTTGAGCAGCAGTGAGAACGGCGCCTTAAAGGGACGGAGAGAAAGACTGGCGTACGACAACAGCCCCTTTAGCAGCTGTCACCGCATCACTTCCTCCTCCTGTTTTTGCCCACTCCTTTCTCCTTTCTTTTCTCTCAGTGTGTCTGCTGGCCTGCCTCTCCTTATCACTCAAGGGTCTGATAATTCACCAGCAAGGTTGCACTGATAAGCCTCTCTCCCTCTTTTCTCTCTCAAGTGTGTCTCTCTCTCATTCTCTCTCTCTCTGTGGATGGACAGCTCCCAGTGTCCTCTAACATGTGTCTGTCTGGATGTGACTGTGACACGGGGACCCAAGGGTGACAGCCCAGCTTGGCCTTGAATTAAGGAGCATTACAGATACGCTGATAAAGTGATACTGTCAGTGGCGGAGAAGGGAGGTGAATAAAAAAAAGGGTTGAGGAAGTGGAGAGCAGTTGGACAGAGGAGGGAGAAGAAGGAAACAGTCCATGACTGTGACTGACTGGCTCCATATACAGTATATTGAGGGTGTTAGCGTTAGGGGTTCAAACTATGGTCATATGGTATAAGACAAAAGACTCTTGGTGTGCGCGTGTGTGTGCATCGCATTCTCATGAACAGATTCGTATGATATTTTACAAAAACGTATGCAACACAATTTGTATGATATCCTACGAAATTACGGCGACCGCCGGCCGGTCCCGTGACAACCGGTCACATGACAGTTAGGTATGGTGGCTTTACAGTTACATTTAGCCGAGAAAAGGTGGCTGTACGGCAGGTAGAGGGCACTGTATGGGGACATTCATTTCAGCGGCTGTTGCAGTTGAGTTTACCCAACAAGTGAATGTCCAGCGGAGTCGACTTAAACAGTTAAGTTTAGGCACCAAAACGACTAGTAAAGATTAGTAAAAAAATATAGTTGTTGGGGTTAAAACACCGGTCCCATTAACACCCGTTTCCTGGGTGAAAGTCTTGTATTTAACCCTTAGATTCTTCCAGGACACTGACACAAATTCCCCTCCCCTGTTTGAAAGCCCTGTGTTTTACAACTACATAGATTTTCATGGTCTCATAGAGTGGCAGTCAATGTGGTGCATATCAATATGTGGTATATACAATGTATATACAAATTACAGTGCATTACTTTTCGTATATATATGTACGAATGGGTTGAATTAGGTAGAGCATGCCGGTTTGTGTGTATATGTATGTTATGTTTTTACTGTGTGAGCTTGCAAAAGAGAAAGCTTCAGTATGTTTGTATGTGCCTGGGAGCATGTCTGTGTCTGTGACAACAGCCTGAGGCGTTTTGTGTATATTGTCTTAATAGTTAGAGTGTGTGTGTGTGTGTGTGTGTGTGTGTGTGTGTGTGTGTGTGTGTGTGTGTGTGTGTGTGGGGTAAAACACTCCTCAGGAATAACACATTCTCTTTTCTGCTCTGTTTCCTTTCTGTTTCCATCGTTTAGTCAGAGTAAGAAGATCTGTCTCAAGGTTGCTGCCCTCTGTTACCCAGCAGCCCCTGAACAACTAAGCACAGGATACCTACTGCTACTACTAAATAAGCCAATATATTTTAAGCAGCAGTGGGCAAAGTAACCACAACATGTCCATAAAGCTGGGGTAAAAACTAGGACTGAAACCTACAAAGACTAGACTAGCCACAAGGAATGACTTATTTCCTAACTTAAGCCATTAAATGCAAAGAAGACGACACACTGGACAACAGAGTCTATGATGAGAGTACTGTACCAAAACAGAAACACCATCCATTAAAAAATAGTTCCCCCTGCTAATTTTTTTGCAATTTGTGCACATAAAGGCAAATAAACAGGGGAAACACAGCAAATATCTTGGATAAAAAGATGGGGGGCAACATTAATGCAAATTCTGCAGAACAAGCTGGAGGTAAGTGAACTTTTTCATGGTGAGGTGAACTTGAGCTGAGCTGTGGACTGAAACCTGCATAAACTGGATTATGTAATAATAGGCTTCCACTCATGATAAATCACAATTTTCCCCTTGGCTCTCCATTTTTCAACATGCGCATGTGATGTTCTAACCTCAAACGTTCACAACCCTGAGCTCAGCTGCAAGTGTTGTGTAAAAGTGATATTCCAACAGAAGAAAAGTGAGTCCAGATATAGATTGGCTCATCTTAATCTCCTGCTGTAATTTATTTTTACCAGTGCAAAGGAGGAAACATGTACCAAATACTTGAACTGGAAAAAAAAAGTAGGAAGATGAGCGTATCCAAATGTTACCAAGTAAAAGTATATCTTTATTCCAAAATGTACACACGTAAGATTTAAAGGTATGCTGCATTAAGATTTACTTTAAAAGGTGACTGTAAAGTAAACTGTTACTACGCACCTGTGCCTGTGAGGTACTGAAAACTACAGGATACATAATGTGATTAAATGCAGCCCTTAAACGGGATGATTTAGGATCAAAACCTCATAACAAACATGAACACGGCATAAGTGTTATTAAGCAAGGTGCTGACTAATGGTGTAGATGTATGCTATTCCAAACTGATCCTGCCCTGTGACATATTAATGGACTATGTATCCTAACACTGACTTATGACTAATCATGTAAAACGGCTGCGTAGGCCGGGCAGGTAGCCAGTTTGTGACGAAGAAGGTCTTATGTTTCAATTCCTAAACAGGCTGATAAAATTAGGAAAGAATAACATTGTTCATGCTTCGCTGCTGCTACTTTGCACAGTACTAAACCTTCAGTTGAGTAAAGCGCTGTGGAGAAAGGTCTGGCTAGTCCACACAACATACCGGGATGGGAGAAAAACCTGCTCTGGTTTATTGGCATTTCTTTGAACCAATCACAAGCCTCTTGGGCGGTGCTAAGTGCTGGATGGAGCAACGGTGCCTCCACAAAAATGCCTCAGGAGAGGAACTTGTTTTGGTGGAACGTGTGTACGTTCAAAAAACTCAGATTGGACAAAATAGTCTAGCTAGCTGTCTGGATTTACCCTGCAGAGATCTGAGGAGCAGTTAACCATAGTCCTCAGAAATCCACCGGATTTTAGAATAACAAGTAAGCGGAAGGTAACAGACGTCTCGGAATGCTGGCTGGACTAGCCAGACCCTCCTCCGCAGCCCAGAGGAAGGTCTGGCAAAGCGAGACTTGCAGACCGCTAAACCGGAAGTAGCCGGCTCGGCTGGCGGAGGTCTCTAGTTCGCCTGCTCCATGGGCCCAATAGTGCGGCAGCGACGCTGATCGTATCGATTGATCTTTGAACTTTTTTGGCTTCATTTGCCACTGAGCAACTCTCATAGGAATCAAAGGGGCTCCACCTCAAACGCTGTGTCTAGGTTTTATTTTACATCCATGTTATACACTGACAGCTTCCATAGCATACACTGTGTACCTTTAGTATGGATTGTGATGTAGTGTAGGGCGCTGGTGGAAAAGAGCACAGGGAGCAAAATCTAAATAAATAAAGGTTAAAAAAAAAAAAAAGTATCTCCAATGCACTTCAAATGTGCTACTTATTCACAAACACAGATCATTTTTGACACATGCAAGATGTTACACACGCCGCAAGGATGTATAGATTGCTCTCTACGTGCACAAGAGAGCAGCAGCCTCCAGTAAAACCATAAGTCACATTTCTGGCTGGAGCAATCACATCACCATTCTCATGCAAAGGTAACATTTGCCTTTATAATGGATTTCTGCCTTTTCCATTCTTTTATTGGGAAGCTGAGGCTCCACTCATCATTGTGTAGCTATATAGGTTAACACCATTGTGGCATTTTAGCAAAAGGCCACCCTGAGTACCCCTCTGCCCTGCTATGAATAACTGATATCAAACTTCAAGACACTGCACAGCAGAGTTCACTGCTAATGTAGGATACGTGGATAAGATATTTTGTTTTTCAGGCGACATATGTACATTTTAGAAAATAACTCAACTAGAGATCCTGACAACTAATGGCTTTTGTGTTAAGAAACATAAAGACAATAAAAAAATGTCTGAACATCAAGTGTTGAAAAACCTCTTTGAAAATTCATGGTTGAAATATAGCTCGAAATGTTACACAGTTTTGGTGCTATACTTTATGGAGATGGTAGCCTGGTTGACACCAGACCCTTCTCAGTTGTAACTGAGAGTGGGTCTGGGCAAGCTTCATTCACAGCCCATTTCCAAAGAGGCGTCACCAACAGACGCCACTCAAATGCCTCTGGACGCAATTGGATAGTCCTTCAACCAATCAGACCAACGATCCGGGTGGCATAGCAACGACAGCGGCATCAATGGGTTGCTGCGCTTCGGTGGCCGTCATGTTGAATGTAAACAAAAAGCTGCTTTCCGTTGCTGCGCTATCATCATCGTGTAAAGCCTGCCTCAACGGTTGTGATTGGTGCCTTGATTTGGAAAAATTGGAAACGGGCTTGAATGGGCTCCTGGCCAAACGGACTTGCAGAACAAATCTCAAATTTGCCGGAAGTTCGTCAGGGTTTTCCAATGGTATTTATTGTTGCCATAATCCTGATGTATAAGTCCATAATGTGTCCACCACTAACAGAGTGAGTGTGCTTCCCTCCTCACTGATAATGATCTTCACCAGCTCCAAAAGAGCTGCTAATGTTTGAAGAGTCTGGTTTGTAATACATTTTGGTAGGCACCGCATTGGTTGAGAGTGCATCTAATGGGCCATGCACCATGAAGTTGTCATATTAAGTACATGCTTGTAATCTTTGCAGAATCAAATTTTTAAAAGCTGTTGTGAGACAAAGGATTGTCTTCATCCAATTATTCATGCCCTTCAACACTTCAATCTACAGTTTTAATTTGCGGCTCATTTCCCCATATTGTGACCGTGTTGTATATTTCATGAGTGACCTTTTAGCTGCGGCTATGCTTTCCCACTCTCCTCTTTCAGTGCTGATGTCTCTTCTGATCCTCGATGACACGTCAAATAAAAGGAAAATCAGTGGCTCTACTCTCGCTGTGTACATATTGTAGCCTCTCTGATCGTTGCATTACGCTTAATCCCCTCAGC
Organism: Sander vitreus; assembly: GCF_031162955.1. Lineage (NCBI taxonomy): Eukaryota > Metazoa > Chordata > Actinopteri > Perciformes > Percidae > Sander > Sander vitreus. The sequence continues at coordinate 4,182,644 of NC_135855.1, read as the reverse complement.
CTTGCTGCCGTAGGGGCTGGAGTAGATGTTTCTACTTCTGCAGTCAGTCCATTCCCATATCGTCGCCTGACTGTTTCCCTTTTGCCCGCTGCCGCTACCTTTAATGAAGCTTGCTGGCCCCTTTAAGTCCTTCTGCATTTGACAGTAATGTGACACAGTAATATCCAGTGATGGGGGCCCCCCCTCGATTCACATCAGCGATGAATAATATATATCTGCCGCCTTATAAACATAATACATTAGTTAGAAGAACTAGATGTGTGTTTATGTGGCACCTTTGTGTGCGCAGATTAATTAAGGATGAATATATGCACATTTCTAGCATTCTGACTGACACTAAAGGTAAAAAATAAATAGGTTATCAATGAATAATTGACTGGAGGATGGGAACGCTCATGTCTCAGGCGCCACTCTCAACTGGCTGGAAGTGAAGTGTCCACTAGGTCGTCGTGTTGTGCAGATTAAGGGCGAGAGAAGGGGCATTACAGGGAGTGCTAATAGGCTAAGCAGTGTTTTCCCAGGCAGAAAACTGGATGGAGGAACCCTCCACCGCACACACACCCATACCCACACCCCAAGCCTTCTGGCTGACAGGGGGTGTGTAGTAGCAGCCACTCGGCACACAGTGCTGACTGGCACTTTGAATCAGCTTCAAATGTACTCAAGCTTCACGTCACATTTGTAAGGTTAATTTCAGTCTCAGCGAGTCACTGTGTGCGCACACGCCTCTGTCCACACATTAACATCCAAAGCATCCACACATAAAGTACACACACACAATGCTTACTAATACTCTCACACACTCCAGCAGGGTGAGTTTATCCTTCAGTGTTTGACCGTAGTAAAGAAGCTGCCAGTCATTCACAGAGAAGCTCGTAAATCCACAGGAAGGAGGAAGTTAAAGGAGCCAATTACTTTTAGATCTCCGTCCCTCTAATCAGCCAAGTGAGTCACATAAACTTTCACCTTCCAAGACCTCCATCTGTTTTACTGGGACACCTTTTGTGTTTGTGTGTGTGTGTGTGTGTGTGTGTGTGTGTGGCGGTTGTCGCTTGCCGCTTGCCTGCTTGTTCCCAGGTATTTACCCTCAAGTCTGCATATGATCTATTTGCAACAACGTGCCTGGTTGTAACACGTTTCAGTGTGATTCAATGTGTGTGTTAGTGTGTGTGTGTGTGTGTGTGTGTGTGTGTGTGTGTGTGTGTGTGTGTGTGTGTGTGTGTGTGTGTGTGTGTGTGTGTGTGTGTTATGAGTCTGACCAGCAGAGTAAAGGAGAAAGAGAGCAATGTATTTTACTACAAAGTCGAACAGCAATTGAAGGAGGTGGGAGAAATTGTCCTGTCAGTCAGAATCAGGCCTTGGCTGTGTGTGTGTGTGTGTGTGTGTGTGTGTGTGTGTGTGTGTGTGTGTGTGTGTGTGTGTTTGTACTGAAGCTTGATCATGACCTCAATGGCCACTAAACTCACTAAGTAACATCAGACCAGCTCTCACTGCCCTTTACATCCAGTAGATCTACTTTTTCTCATTGATGTTGCAACCATAGACTGTAAAACAGTGGATGTAACATCCGTGACGTCACCCATGGTTTGTGGACCGCCGTTTTGAAGCCTCGAGTTTGGCTATATGAGCATCGCCATCTTGGTTTTTTGCAATCGGATGTGACAATTTTTGACAAGAGGGTGTGGAGCTGTCGAGGATGACTCGGCTAAGACAGTGTTGTTCATGGTTACAATGGCGCTGCGCCAAGAGAAACGCTGAGAGGGCAAGTTGCCAAACCCTTCTGAAGCGAGTCATCCAGTGGAGATTTACCAGCGGGTAAACACGGACCTCCATGTACGGCAGTACACAGAAAATCGGCAAACTGTCCCTTAAGTTACCAGATAGCGCTAGCTAGCTAGGTTGGCAGAATGCTGAACAAGACCTTTTTAGGCCACCAAATGTTACTTTCAATAGAAAAAACACACAGTGAGAGGGTCAAAGTTTAAGATGAAAACAATGAAACCATTTGAATGTACAGAATGCCTCAGATACACATTGCTAAGCCTCTGTCATGACTGACAGGTCAAACTAGCGATTGAGACTATAAACTCATTATGAGTCATCAAGTGAGAAGTAGGGTCATTTTCTCACAGACTTCTATAGAAACTGACTTCTTTTTGGAGCCAGTGGAGTCACCCCCTGCTGGAAGTTAGATAGAATGCAAGTGGCTTCACTTTTCAGACCCGGAATCTTAGTCCATTATTTTTACAGTCCATGGCTACAACACACACTGTATGAGGTTGTTGTTAGTTGTATGGTGTGAGGCTGGTTTCAGTATGCGTTCTGTAAGTTGTGCATGTGTGAACACAGGATTTATTGCAAAAACAGCTGTCTTTCTGTATCTGTCTGTTTTTGAAAGACCACATGTGTAACAGAAGCATGCAATATACCTCTCTGAATGGAAATGCTTATTCATTCAGCAAGTTGCGAAACTCAAACGTCACTGGACAATATCATGTATATTAAGTTTTATCATTGCAAAATTAATTCAAAATGGATTCATGAAACATTTCTGCAGATTGGAAAAAGGTCTTCCTGTTGTACTAGTTACCAGAAACACCAAGCTGAAAAAGCTAGATCTAGCTAAACTTAGTTTGAAAACATA
>NC_135855.1:4120000-4177500 GCF_031162955.1 Sander vitreus | reverse complement strand
TGTGGCTGCATGCACATACCGAGGCTAAAGGATAAGTTCATGATAAAGGATTAGTTCAGGTCAGCCAAAGTCACATAATAACACAAAGTAACTAACCGGTCGAGGCAGTGGAAGACCAGCACTCCCGTGTTCTGTGAGGAAAATGGCTGTTTTTGTCAAAGGAGTCTGGTTGGTTTGAAGAGAGCAGAGCTAATGTCTTCATGTCCCTGTCGGAAATGGCTGTCTGACAGCAACATAAAGCAGTAAAACCAGACCTTCCAGAAAAATGCGGAGTTTTTTTGTGATTATGCGGCACGTTTTCTTAAAAAATGCGATGGAATATGCGTGATATTTATGCAAGTTTATGCGATGAAATTGCGGGAACTTGCAAAAACTGCGGTTTCATCGTGGCTTCATCGCGGGGTCTGCAGCTTTCCGATGGCGTTCACGTCGTGTAATTACGTCACTTCATAACGTCACTTCATAACGTCACTTCATAACGTCACTTCATAACGTCACTTCATAACGTTCCCATGGCAACAGGGGAAAATGGCTGCTCTTGTGTGAAGTAAACGCAACATTTTTCAACTTTCTGCTAAGATATATGTGACCTTTTTGCAATGAAAATCCGGGGATTATGAAATCATGCAAGTCCTGCATATTTTGCGTGGAAATCGGCAATTTATGCGCCGAAAGTGCGGCGTATTTGAAAAAATGCGCCCCCCCGGACTTCAGCTGATTATGCATTGAATTATGCGATCACATAATCGCGTTTTTCTGGAGGGACTGTAAAACATTTTCTAAATACAGCGTACACTTAAAGGGATACTTTGCCAAGTTTAGACCAGCTCTGTGTCATGGCAGAGTGTGCGTGTGATCGACTTTCCTCTGTGGCACCAGCTATCAGTTTATTAATAACTTTTTTTTCTCAGATAGGCCTATGCAAAGGAATAAGACGTCATAGTCATGGTATGTGGTTATTGTCGCACTGCTATGAACCAATCAGATTTCCTTATTTTCATCTACCTGTTTCATAATCATCAATAATTTGTCGGATAGAAGGCAAACATTTGTATTTTTAGTAGTGCTGTCAAACGATTAAAAAATTTCAGTTAACTCGCAATTAATCGCAATTAATAGCACATTTTTATCTATTCTAAATGTCCCTTGATTTCTTTTTGTCCCATTATTTTTTCTCATTTGAATGCTCTCATCAACATGGAAAAGTGGCTTTGACTAGGGGGCGGAGAATTGGCATCAGCTGTGTGCTCGGCCATCAAGTGGTATTTCAGACTGGACGTGCTGCGATGATCGCTCAGTTCACAATGACAAAACACACTGATCACTTTGCTGTTATCAATGGAACCGTTTGGCAACTTTTTAAAAGTAAACTTTCCATTCAGAATCTTATTGGCATTCATTTCGGCGTCTCGCGCTCGCCATCCACTCAGAACGTAACGTTAGCTTACTACTCTTTGGCCGGCTCGCAAAGCCCAACAGGCACGTGCCTGTTGTTTTGTTTCGGGTCTAGCTAGATCCGGTGTGGTGTTGTAGTTTTTCTAACGTTCTAGTTGTTGCAACAGCATGTGAAAAAAACCGACAAAGTTTGCCCAAAAAGAACGTTAATCTCGCGGAAAAAATTTGACGCCGTTAAAATGGGTTTGCGTTAACGCCGTTAATAATGCGTTTAACTGACTGCACTAGTTTTCAGCCTTTTGTAATGGCTTTCACATTGCAAAATCAATCTGAAAAAACAATCCATTTTGTCTTTATGTGATGCCACGTGTTTGAGCTCATTTATTACACAGCCACATCACACACATGGTATCAAAAAAAACCTCAACATGTTTCTTAAAGATATGAGTTTTTAACAAATGACAAACATTAATCCAATACAATTACAAATGTATCAGTCCATTGCCATAAATGTCCATTTCCTGAGACTTCTCACAACATTTAAATCTTAAAAATTACTGTTAACCCATCAAAATTAGTAGAATAACTGTATATAACTTTAACTATAACTACAATATTGTTTCTGTTTACGAGAATTGTTCATCCGAAAAATCACAAAACATAGGAAATACTAGATTAGTAGCATTAATCATTATGATGGGACAGCAAATCCTTTGAAACCACAGAGTAGCAAAGCGAGCAGACGGACTGAATCGCCACAACAAAAGCACAACACTCTAGAAACTGTCAGCTGCAACTACATGAAGTGTTTTTCCTCCCCCTTAACCCAAAAGCAGTTTCACACACTTTTAATTATGACAGACGGGACTGAGCACACACAGCTTTGACAGCAGCGTCCACTAATTGACAAAGACATTAAAGAAAGGATATACTAATAAAGTTTGTATATGTCCACCATTCTCTGGGGGGCTGTGTATGTACTGTGGACTAACATATGGATGCAGCCTGTCAGTGCTGCAGCCATGGAACAAACAAACAAACACACACACACACACACACACACACACACACACAGACAGAGACAAACACGTGGACAAACGTCAAACTACGTTGTCTCCGCCGGGGTTGACAGCCGATGTTCAAATCGCTGCGAGCGTTTCTACATCGCTTTCTGTGAGTTGCAGCTCAAAGACGAGCGCGTTGTTGATTTAACTTTTAATGCCCTGCCCGTCGAGCGAGCACCCCCCCCCCCCACACACCACCACCACCACCATCACCACTACCACCTCCCCCGCCTCCTTCAAATTAATTAGGGGAGACGTTTCACAAATTAAGTTTATTCATATTGTCTGTTGGCTTGCTGCGACAGAATGAAATAATAAAAAAAGCAACCCTGTACTTTTAAAGCCCTACTGTTAGTGCTAACAATGGCTGTCACAAAGCAGATTTTTTTTTTTTTCTTCTTTTACATAGACGTGTACACACATATACACACACACACACACACACACACACACACACACACACACACACACACACACACACGTACGTACTCCAGCTCCACCCCTCCATTTGCCAAAGCAGGAGAGTAAGTGGTGGTGCTGGGGCTGGAGCTTGACTTTGTTAATCGTCAGACGACAGCTTAACAGCTTGTGCAACCGTAATTAACGCCGCTTGAAATAAACGTGACGGTTTGCAGAGTACATATGTGTGTGTGATGGGGGCTGAGCGGAGGAACTGAGGAGCGGAAGGGGTGGGTGGAAAAGAAAACACAACGTGGCAGTTGTAAAAAGTTGAAGAGAATCAAATAAATAATTCAGACAAAATGCCTCATCTGTCGCCTGCCATCTCAGGTGCAAGGCCCACCTGACTGAAGAGCCGCTCCTCTCCCTCGCTATGTTTCCTTCTCCCTCTTTGGCTGAATAATTCACGCAACCTAAGAGGCAGAGGGTGACTTATAAAAGCCATTATTATGTTTAATAATGACTAATACATGTCTTAAGCAGGGGTTGTGAGTGGAGGGGGTGGGGGGGGGGGGGGGGGGGGTTTGTGTTCGTAGAGGCAGGCAGGCCTTTCAGACTGAGCCAAATGGACTGATGAATGTTAGAAATGAGAGTTTCAGGGGATTCAAAACAAAGGACAGTGTACATGACGGAAACAGTGGAAGTGAAAACACCCTACTTCATGTTGTTTAGAGTGACACATGTTCGATGCATTCAGGATGTGGGACGAATTATCTGACGCTGTCCACACCCAGTGTTTGGGTTGTCTTGGAGGGGGGGTTCAAATACAGACGCATAACTATCGGTAAGCAGGGTAAGCGGTGCTTACGGGCCCGACCAATCAGGGGCCCGCGTGACTGGAAGATATTGATTGACAGCCGGGGCCCTCTATCGCATTTGGCCACTGACCAAGTGGGAGTGAGAACGGGTCAAATTCATTTCCTTGTTTCAGAGATCGTTCTCTTCACGTGTGTGACTCGAATATCTCACATTTACCAACAAAACGTACAACGAAAGACCGTGCAGAACATTTCAGACCGTCCTGCCAACCTGTAAACATTTTAACATCAATGTACGCTGGAACGATTTTTCACTCTGAAGTCACTGAAAGCTCTGTGATGGAAAATCCTGTCTGATCTCTGCAGCGGGCGGGGCTGCTGAGTTCCCCCCGCGACTGACACACACACACACACACACACACACACACACACACACACTCACACAATCACACACAACCGGAAAAAACGGAGATGAGACGTACAGGATGACCTAAATTGAGGACAGCTACACTCGTTATTGTAAGTGCAATGCTAAGTTAAAGTCCAATAAGTACTTTATTAAACCTGATGATTTGATTCATTCAATGAATTATTACTTTTTGTCTTAAATCCACCAACCATTTTCATATTATACCAACATTTGCAGCATCCTGAGCCTTTTTGGTAAGGTTCCTAGTAAAAATCTCAGCCCAGAGTAATTAATTAATAGTAATAATTATTATTCTCCCCAAAACAAGTTTCCTTTTTTTTTTTTAAAGAACTATCAACTATCTATACAACTTTCACTGTCTTCTGCAACTTCATTGCAACAAACATACAAAAGACAAAAAGGCAACTTTTATCGCCAAATCAGGCATTTTGGGCCGCATTTTGGGTCATCTCATCTCTTATATGCTGTGTCTCTATGATCCTATCCTGTCCTATTGATGGTAGCCTACTCGTGGACATTGCGCCGTCATCACGTGCTGTAGTAGGGGGGCCCGCCTTGATAATCCTGCTTAAGGGCCCGGTGTTGGCTCGTTACGCCACTGGTCAAATAGGTTGTTTTTGTTGTATTTGTATCCGACAAGTACAAAAACAAACACTGAAAACTGTACTCCCAGTGATTGCTACAAAATAATAATAATTAATTTGAGACTTTTTCAGTTTTGTTTGTGATTACTCTCAACGAATGGGACTTTTTAGTAAGTTATGAAATCATATAGATGAACAAAATGATGTGATCTAGGAGCAGCAGCAGTGGTTCCCAAACGTTTTCACGTTAAGGACCCCTAAACTGACCCAAATTAGACCACGGACCCCCATGTGTGTGTCCCAGGGGCCCCCCAGATTTTGTCCCAGGTTCCCGCACATGTGGAGCGATATTTTGTGGAAATTTCGTAACTGGTGATACCAAACTCTATGCTTTGCCCTGAGGGACCTCACAAGCAAAGCTCACAAAACTGATTCGTAATAATGGGAATAGAAATCTGCCACCCAGCCTGGGACACAAGGAGTTGCAAAGTTAATCACCTGATTATTTCCAGTCCTGTCCAATCTGAGTTTTCACAACTAAAACAACTTTTGAACGTTCACATGTTCCACCAAAAAAAGTTCCTTCCTGAGGTTATTTTGCAGTGGCACCGTTGCTCCGTCCGGTGCTTAGCGCCGCCCAAGACGATTGTGATTGGTTTAAAGAAATGCCAATTAACCAGAGCACGTTTTGCTCCCATCCCGGAATGCTGTGTGCCAGACCCTCCTCCGCAGCGCTGTGGAGGAAGGTCTGACAATGCGAGACTACCTGCAGATTTATGTTCTAAAAAATGAAGTAGCCTAGCTCAAGAGAAAACATTTAACTACCAAATGCACGGTACTAATGGTCCTATAACAGCTCATTGTGTCTTGGGATGCAGAATATTAAAAAGTGAATAAGAAAGAATTTCAAAACGGGTTAAAAGAGGAAGAGGTAGGAAGAGATTGTTTTGTATTAATGGGTCACAATACAAAAAAGTTTTGGAACTACAGCTGTAATCAATAAATGCTGATTGATTTATCAAACAATTTCCTACTTCCCTGCTAAGTGGAGTCTTATAAATAAAACGTTTTAACAACGGCTGTTAGAGCAAACGTAGTTGGCTGTTGAAACACTGTGGAAGCACGAGACTCTCAGGCCTACCTCCTTACCAGGGTTAATGGACCCCCTCGAAAACGAGATGTTTCATCTGAAGGGGTTATCCTCTTAAAGTGATGGTTCAGAGTAATTTCATCCTAGGCTGCTTTGCACCTTGATCTCGAGCCCAACAACCCCCTCCATAAGCTTTTTTGCCTTGTTATAACGTGGGTCGAGTTAGCGTTATCAGCTGGTTAGCTTAGTGCAGGCGCTAATGGATCCACGTTTGTATCTCGTAAATTACCCCACTAATAATGCCCGGAATTATACCAAACTTCTACAGTAGTAGAAATAATTTCTGTACTTATAAAACGAGGCATTAGAAAGTTTGTATCTACACCAGAAGTATGTAGTAGTAGTAGTATGTAAGTACTGCGTGATAGCGCCGATAGCGCGGTAGCAGCCGAGAGGAGTATCCATCAGGCAAGTTATTTAAATATACTTCTGGTGTAGTTACAAACTTTTTAATGCCTACAGAACTAGTACAGAAACTATTTGTACTACTGTAGAAGTTTTGTATCATTCCGGGCATTATTAGTGGGGTAATTTATGAGATACAAACGTGGATCCATTAGCTCCTACACTAAGCTAATAACCAGCTGATAACGCTAACTCGACCAACGTTATAACAAGGGAAAAAAGCTTATGGGGGGTTGTTTGGCTCGAGGTCGATGTGCAAAGCAGCCTAGGGTGAAATTACTCTGAACCATCACTTATAATACACACAATAAATGGGGTACACATGATCCTCTTGTTCTGATGAAGCATCATGAACAGCCCACATGACACACAGCGCTGTCTACATACAGTATGCATGCGGCAACTCTTCTCATTTTAAATGATCTCCTTTAGCTGTCCGGTTAAAGAAAAACAGCGAAAAATTATGTTACGATTCATGAGAGTTCTGAATGAGGAAAGAAAGAAAGAAAGAAAGAAAGAAAGAAAGAAAGAAAGAAAGAAAGAACGAAAGAAAGATGGGCGCAGGTGGGTACAAAATACTTTAGCATATAAATAAACCAATTCATCAAAGGCTTTTTCTACAAGAATAAACCCTAATTTTCCTGACGATGACCCTGACAAATGGCTGCTGGATGGAGAGCGAAGTTGCGACACTGCAGCGTGGTCACCCCAGCGACACCACACTGCTCAGCCAACCAGCCGACTGGCGGGAACAACCCCCCCCCTCCCCCCACCCTCCCTTTCTCTCTCTCTCTCCCTCGCTCTTTCTCTGCTCTAAACATGACTCGTGGGGATAATAAACGGCCGGTGTCAAAAGCGTTGTCAGTCCATTCTTTGCTTGTTTGGGTTCATCTGGACTAGTGAGGGGAGTGGGGGGAGTGTGAGGAGGGGATGGAGGGATGGAGAGAGGGGGGTTGGAGGGGAGAAAATGCTACACATGGGGGGGGTAGTGACAGAGAGGGGGGGCAGAGAAAAGAAAGTGATAGGGTGTGATGGAGGTAGAAGCGGAGGAGAAGGAGGAGGATTATGGGTGCAGCTCGGCTGAGGACCAGCGGGACCCATCGGCCCATCACTGGCGCTTTATTGATTTCCACCCAGCGTGCTCTTTGTCAAAAATCAGATACAGTGCGAGCCCTCTGGACCTCCTCACCTTTTAAAAGCACACGGAGAGCCTTTTATGTGCTGAACCGAGGCGTTTGTGCACGTGTAATCGTGTGCAAGTGTGTGTTGTGCTCTTTGTCTGGGGGTCAGAGGGCTCTGTGACGGACCGAGAGCAGAGAGATGAGAGGAGCCGAGCCTGCTGCACCTGTTATTGTGCTGTGAGCACATTTCTTACCCAGACAAATATGTTTGGATGCTCTTTCGTGGCTAGCTGTAGGCTGTAATTGTTTCACTTGGCTCGGACACAGAACAGGCTCATTTTGGACAAACGATCAGAGATACGTAGTGTTATATATATAATATATACGATAATACTTGTTTTTCTAGTTAAATGGTTCTCGGGAATCTAATTGAAGGCCAACAAGTCCGCAGTTAGAGTGTGTACAATAGATGCTTTTCTTTTTTTGCATGATTTATAGGGTCATTTGTGGAAAAAAAACAAGATCTAGGAAAAGTCATGGGTGCACAATTTAAAAAGTGTACCAAATATATATACATATATACATACAATACAGCAAGGGGAAAAACTATAACTATCAATTGCTTGGCACTAATGGTCTTATAATTGCTCATTGTGTCTTTGGATGCAGCATTTTAAAAAGTGAATAAGAAAGTTGGAATTTGGAAACTTTAAAGAGGCGGAGGTAAACTGGAGGAGCAGGGGGGTTGAAGTGGGCGGGGAGGGGTCCACTGTCCAACGACCACTCCGCCCCCGGCACCCCTACTGCCCCCTCCACCCTCGACACAGAAAAATATTATGCAGCAGCCGGGCTTCCATTGAATCCCAGTGATTCATTGCCCAATTTTAAACTGCCAAGCTGTTAAATTGCATCAGGTCTGCCAAAATTCATTCCAGGACTATGGAGGAGATATGAAAAATTAAATGTCATCTCAGCTACAGTGGAAAACTTTTACCTCTCCTCCTAGTGAGGGCAAGAATATGCTAGATTCTGTTATGATCGATGGCCACGCGGGACTACGCTTAACCTACTTAGTGATGTCATGTTGGGCTGCAGCGCCTGTTTACTTTCAGTGAAATGACAGGAAGGCATAAACCTTATCAGCCACTGACATCAGCCCATACTGTCTCTCTCTCTCTCTCTCTCTCTCTCTCTCTCTCTCTCTCTCTCTCGCTCTCTCTCTCTTCCCCTCTATGTCTCTTTCTCCAATTTCTAGCTTCTCTTCGTCTCCATCTTTGTGTTCATTCACACAAGCATGATTATATCCACTCCCCTGCATTCATCAATGTGAAACCTAGTCTGAAGTGGGGAATGACTATTTTAAAGAGAGAAAGAGAGGGGGGTCCATGTATGAGTTAACCACAGCTTAGTGTCTGAATTAGAGAGAAGAGATTGGAGCAGCTCTTTGGAGTTGGGGAACTGCTGTGGCCAGTTGTCATGCCTTCCTACGTGTCTCCATGGGTACATCTCAGGTTCCTAAACTGCATCCACATGTCCTTCACTAACGTCCCTCCCTCCCCCTTCCGTCTCAGTCCGTCCCTTACGAGGAAGCACGGGAGAGACGTGAGGATATAATGACAGGAGAGAGGAAACCAGGAAATGTGTTTTTAGAGAGATGAGACGTCCTTTCCTCTGAAACGCCATGTGAATTCATCAGCTGTATGGGCGGAGTTAGCAGCGGCTTTCAGCTGCTGCACGGCTTCCGGGAAGGCAGCTCTCGTGTGTCCTCGCTCCTCAGAGAATCTCCCCTCAATCCTCCCTCTTCGATCCTCACTTCTCGGGGCAGGAATATGAGCTTTGAGACGGCCTTGACGAAAGGAGCGCCAGAACCACTTTCGGTTCAAGCGAGGAAGTATCAAATAAGAGAACTTAGATTCAGCCCATTTGTTATGTTACTGCCTTCATTACGGAGGTTTCATAAAATCTGCCTTTGTCTGGTTCATACAAAGATCGGCAGGTATCAGGGGAGAAAGAATTGTACTACATTTTACACACAAATTGAATACATTTAGTGTGTAAGTTAGTGACAGCAGGGACAGTTACAGGAAGTTGTTAGGATGTGTTATTGTGCCTTCTCTGGTCAATTTGGGATAAGCATTTCATAGTATTGAAATTTTTTTAAATATATTTTTGTAATTTTTTTCAGTTTTCGTTCTTTTTCTTGTTGTTGTGATGTTACATTGGACGTAGTTTCAACAATACCCGTCAGCTTTGGCCTAAAACTGGCACATTAGCCCCATTTTGTAACTATTATGTACTATCACCTATTTTTGCTAAGGTGCACATCTACCACTATATACATACAGTGTAAAGAGTGAAAGTTGTTAGGCCAGAGGCCATATAATCTCACCTGGAGTTAAAGCTTTCGTGCATAACTTTTTGATATTAATGAACGTCCGTTACATTCAAGCCATTACCAAATGAGTTGCAACAAAGCTATTTTTTTCAGCTCCACACAACTCTCTCTGTGTTTCTCAGTATGGCTATGTTCAGAAGATTGTGTCGTCCATGTCCTCCTTGGCTACAGGCAACTGCGTGGAGGAGGGTGGGGCGGTGCGCAGTCACGGAAGGCTTGCTTAATGTGGATTCACGGACAGTTTTCTTGTCATTACATAGAATTCCTCATGGGGGCGACAGAAACTACGCACTATAGCTTTAAATGTATGTGTTTTTGAACAAGGATAGGCAGATAGACTTCAGAGTTTTCCTTTTAAACAAAGTTGTTGTGTTTGAGGTCACCTAAATATTGAAATGTCATGTTAAAATATTTGAACATTGTTTAATGTTATGTTGTATGAATTTCTGCCCATAAATGATCAATTTGAACTAAGAAGTATTTATACGTGCACAAAAAATGTGTCCTACCACCATAATATCTACCAGGCATCATAGATTAATATATATATATATAAATTCTAGCAGACACAGTGAGCCTCTAAAAAACCTCTAAAGACTTCTCAACAAACACTTCTCAACAAATCGTACTATCAATTTGCATCAATTACATGAAAATGTCACGAGATGTTATTAAATGGCCCATTTGTCTCTTACAGCAGAACGCGTTTCATTCAGATTTTTTTTCGGAGAGCACCTTGGTCGAGAGGTTCCTCCATGTTAGTCACACAGTAAACACTGGAACGATGGTTCCAGTGTTCCAGTGTTTCTCCCCCTCATTCTGTCTCTCATCCCCTGCTCCCGTTGCTTTACATGCTGCAAGGCGGCGATATTTATTATTACGAATATCATTTGTATTAATCACCAGGATAAATGACTGGTTTGGCTATCTGAATGCCTCATTTAGAGAAACTTGGCTCCCATGTCATGGTTATAAATTACAGGCAGGCCTGTGTTTCACCTGAGGCTTGCTCTCCTCTCCTTCTCGTCTCCAATCCTCTCCTGCATGCACGCATGCACACACACACACACACACACACACACACACACACACACACACACACACACACACACACATCGGCTGACGTGCAGGTGACATCAGATTAAGAAAGAGCTGTAAATGCACACAAGTGTATAATACCAGTTCATGTATGATATACTATTAATCCGGATCTTTACCTGTAAATCAGTTTGGTAACACTTGAAGGTATCTACATAAGAGTGACATGAAACTGTCATGAACACATGACACTGTCATGACACATGAACCCTAACTCTAACCCTAACCATAACCATAACCATAACCATACCTTTTCATGACAAAAACCGAATGACGTTAAAAGAAGCGTTATGTCATACATGTTTATGACTTGTTTATAATGTTTATGACATGTTCATGACAGTGTCATGTCACTCTTATGTAGATACCTTCAAGTAAAGTGTAACCGTCAGTTTTATTCACTTCTATAGCCTTAAATGACAAGTTTGTCCTAAAATGCATACTTTGGGCTTTCAGAGGTAGCCTGGCTCTGCCCTTCTACGTACTTACGCTCAATTTTCACTTCCCTTCAGTACTACGTCTGGGTTTGCGATATAGTCTTGGGTTTTCTCCAGCCAAATCTTTGGTGGTCCAATTAGTGAACAGAGGGAGTGGCTGAGAACGATGACATTGAGACCGTGCGCTAAAGTTGTAGTTGTAATTCCGTAATGGCGGCGGAGAAAGATGCGAGCTAAGCCATTCGGTCCGTTGTGGCAACGCTGCCGAATATCCAGGAGTTAAAGCCCGAGCATGAACAATATTTGCTGAGTTTTGTTTGTGGCCATGATGTTGTGGCCCTCCTCAGCACGGGGTTCGGGAACAGTTTGATTTTCCAGCTCGCTCCGTTAGTGGTGAAGGAGCTGGCGATGCTAATGCTAAATACAAGTCTTGTCGGTCTCCCCTCTTGTTGCACATGCCCATGACATACGTCACGAACAAACGTTAGCGATTGGTTATGGAAGATCCACAGTGGCTCTAAGCAGATCCAATAGTTTTAAACTTCAACAGAGTACCCGCCTTCAAGGAAGTTAACACTTGTCAATGGAGAGTTACCAGACTGTCTGTACAAATGAAATGTACGACAGTCTGGTAGGACCAGGCTACTTCAGAGGCCCAAGACCATATTGCAGCCAGTCTAAATCATACATTCTTTAGATTATTATTATTTATTATTTATATTTTTTTGGCATTTTAGGCCTTTAATTGACAGGACAGCTGAAGACAGGTAAAGGGAGAGAGAGGCGGAACGACATGCAGCAAAGCGCCACGGTACAGAATCAAACCCGCAGCCACTTCATAAAGGCGGTGATGTTCTTGATCCCAATAATTATCGACCAATTTCAATCATCTGTTCTATTGCAAAAGTTTTCGAAAAAATTATGTATGATCAACTGTCCATTGTCTAGATAAGTGCAATATCTTATCGCCGTTTCAATCTGGCTTTCGATCAAATCATTCCACAACCACTGCACTATTAAAGCTTACAAATGATATTTTCTCTGCATCTAATAGCAGTCAACTAACTGGTGCCATTTTTATTGATTTAACAAAAGCATTCAACTTAGTTTATCATTACTTGCTCTTGGATAAATTGTTCTCTGCTGGTCTGTCACGCAACGCACTACTCTGGTTCAAATCTTATCTCCATAACAGAAAACAATGTGTAATCATACAAGGATGCAAATCCGATATATTAATTCAGCAACGAGGTGTCCCTCAAGGTTCAACTCTTGGTCCACTTCTCTTTTCTATTTTTGTTAATGACCTTCCATCAATCTGCTCTGAATGTTGTGTTCAGCTTTATGCAGATGATACAGTATTATACACTTCCAAAACTAATTTATTACAAATTGAATCAGCTCTGCAGTCTGACTTTGATAGCCTACAACATTGGCTCATGAGATATAAATTATTACTTAACAAAACCAAATCTCACATTATGATTTTTGGAACTCCACAGACCATCAAATCCAAATTAAAAGGTCACACGTGTAATTACATGTTCGGATGGTAGTTCACTGCAAAAAGAAACACACCAAATACCTCGGACTTTGGCTAGACTCTGAGCTCTCATTTAAGTATCATATTGATTATATTTTAAAAAGAATCAATTTTGGTTTTGGTGTTCTCTACCGATCCAGAAAATGTTTTTCTCTTACTGTTAGAAAGAAACTTGTGCAACAACTTATCTTACCAATTATGGACTATGCTGATGTTGTATATCAGGTTGCACCCAGCACTAATCTGCTCCCTCTCAATGTTGCTTACAATAGAATCTGTAGATTTGTTCTTGGATGTCCTTTTACTACTCATCATTGTATTATGTATGAAAAACTTGCTCTTCCATCACCCTCAATAAGAAGACATCAACATTGCTGTTTATTTACAAATGTATACATTGCAATTACCCTAGATATCTTAAACAGCTTATGGTACCATTTTCCTCTACTTACCACTTGAGACACTCTACACAACCTTTTTTTTTGTTCCTGCTGTATGTTTCTCAACAGCTAAGAAAGCCTTTAGGTTTAAAGCCCCCTCAGATTGGAATAATCTACCTGTAAATATTCGGTCCATTCTATCGCTCCCATCCTTTAAAAATGCCCTGTTTTCCTATTACAGTACCAACTGTACCTGTCCTTAATCCTCTATAACACCATAACACCTCTTCTAATATTATGAGTAGTATCCAGTTTCATTCTTGCTTTGTCACAAACTTGATTATGACTGATTAGTTGTTTTTTTTGCTTGTCTGTTTCTGTTTTGTTAACTGTTGATTGTATGATTGTACTGTATATTCAATTATTATTAAGGACCCCCTCGGAAACGAGATGGTGCATCTCAAGGGGTTACTCCTAATAAAGAAATTTTCAACAACAGCAGCACTGCAGTAAGGACCGAGTCTCTGCACATGGGGCGCACGCTTAACCAGGTGAGCCACCAGGGCCACCCCTAAATCATACATGCTTACGCCTCACTACAAAGTATATAGACAGGTGTTTCAGATCTTAAACTCTGACTGTGAAAGAACTGAAATATTGAGTACAAATTGTAGGTTCTTTCACAGTTAATTAAGGCTCTAAGTCCCTGCTATTCCTCAATTTATTTGTTTTCAACACTTTTCTGATGTCAGAATGCCCAAATTGTTGAAAGTCTGTTTGTTTTTTTACGTCTTTCTCTAAAAAGACACCGTAAAAGGTGTCCGAAGCAACTAATGAAGAGAATTCTATTTTTGTGCCAAGTGATCAATCCGATATGTTTGCAGGCATAATTGAAGTCCATCATTGAGCAGTTGTTGTAGTAGCAGAACAATCAGGGGTTAAACTGGGCAGGAAACCTGTTGATATCCAAGTCACACCCTGGCGGAGCTCAGCTCTGTCTCACAGCTTTGCCAACTCTCACAATGCTCAAATCACCCGGCACTGTCTCAAACACATGTAGAATGTGGGCTCCTTTTCTTTGACTTTATTAAAAGGCTGTTAACATCACACAGCAGCAGTTTACACACGTGGCACCGTCAGCAGCGCTAACTTCATTAATTATTTGAATCTTCTGATGTGGTATTGTGATCCTTAATAACCTAAATGTTGTGAGCACATCACCCCAGTGCTAGCCTCGCATTGCCAGACCTTCCTCCACAGTGCTGAGTGAAGATCAAAAACATTACAAAGATTACTTAAAAACACATTGCTTTCCAGATCTTCCATTGCAGACACATTTTTCTACATGTGTGAGCAAATCACACACACACACACACACACACACACACACACACACACACACACACACACACACACACACAGATGAAACAGGGATGTGGTATACAGGCAGGGAGGGCGTTTTTTTCTTTTTTGTGATGTGTATACTTTCTCCCCCATCCATGCTCCATATTTCCATGTGATTAAATTATTCAGTGGTACAAACTACAATTATGCTTTATTAAAAAATATTAAAAATTCTCACCAGGCTTCGCAGTTGTGAAAGAATTTATTGCCTGCTTGTTTTTCTAATTTGCATCATTGATTCTGGTGGTGTTTGAGAAGCAATGATGATCCCTATAACTACTCTCTCTCTCTCTCTCTCTCTCTCGCTCTCTCTCTCTCTCTCTTTCTCGCTCTCTCTCTCTCTTTGATAGGGATGGTATGTATTAGTGCATGGGGAGGGGGGAATGAGGGGGCAGGACGAATGGCGTTTTCCTCCATCGATAGATGTGCAAGCGTCTGATTTTATTTACATGTGTTTATCAGCTTTATGAGTCGTGGGAATGTGTTGTTGAGTCATTTTATGTTTATTTATCTATTGAAGCTTTGAAAAAGTCTAGCGAGTAGGATAA
Organism: Sander vitreus; assembly: GCF_031162955.1. Taxonomy (NCBI): domain Eukaryota; kingdom Metazoa; phylum Chordata; class Actinopteri; order Perciformes; family Percidae; genus Sander; species Sander vitreus. The sequence continues at coordinate 4,162,329 of NC_135855.1, read as the reverse complement.
GAGAAATACATGCCTCATTATCCCTCCCAAAAAACCCTTAAAAACCACAAAGTTCGGAACATTTTTCAACACTAAAATAAGGGATCAAACTCGTATCTGCCATTTTGCTTAAATATGGCATTTCCATATATTAAATATACATGTGGAATTTACACTTCAAAGTTAGGCCCATTACGTGAGCCATTAGTTGTACTTGTAACAGCAGATCCCTATGCCCAGGTTATGAATGATTTAACAGTGAGTAAGTGTAAACTAGATGACATTTTCTTTCAAAGCACCCATCTCCTCAGCATTTTTGGAAAGAGAGGGTATCGTGTGAGAGATGGACAGACTGTTAAAAGGATAGAAGGGAGAGAAGGGATGACACAGAAAGAGTTAGAGAGAGAGAGAGAGAGAGAGAGAGAGAGAGAGAGAGAGAGAGAGAGAGAGCATTGGCCCTCTCCCTCTCATTGCGTCTTGAATCCTGAGCAATGACTGGCTACTTTAGCAATTAAAATCCAGGGCAAAGACACAGCAGCTTGCTTTGGCCCAGAGACTGGCCCATTCATCATCCCAACTGCCATAAAATAGCACTAGATGGATTCTTTGATTTTAGCTTTGGAAGAACATAAATCAAAATCTAAACCATGGCCTGTCACAAGCATCACCAGAATTATCCATTTGAGAGAGAGAAGAGCCGAGGAGGATGAGAGAGAGAGAGCAAGAGAGAGAGAGAGAGAGAGAGAGAGAGAGAAAGAAAGGAGAATCTAGTCTCATTGTTTCTCCTCCTCAGACAAACCCTCACACCCACCACCTATCCCCCAGTGTGACACACTGGGTAATCTATAAGTGTCTCATAATGAGGCTTTTTCTACAGTTCAACACCGGCATTCATCAAGCATTACACAGAGGAAGCCTAATCTTCAGTGCTTTGTCATCTTTTTGGGGGCGAATTGGGGAACATGAATAAGACAAAACATGAAAATCAGTTATAATACACTGATATTTAAAGAGATGATGTGTATCATCAAAGCAATGCTGCATTTTTAAGAAATTCTAGCCAATACCGCAATTAGCACAGATGTCTTTTTGTACTAATTTTTATGTATTTTCAGATACAGTGGTCCTTTTAAATATTTACAACAACTGTAACAGTACACAGGTATTTCTTTTTAAATGTAGCTTTTTCTATGCATTTTGCCCTTTATTTTTGCAAACTGTTTTAGGTCACTGAAAATGGATCTTTTGGTATTTGTGAGGCTTTACAAATGTTATGGCCAACATAGTGCTGGTTCTAACCGCTAACAGGACTTTTTACATGTTTACACATACATGTACAGTTACTCCTCCACTATGGTGAGGAACATGGACGTCCGAAGGCGCTAACTGGTGATCGATGCGCCACTGCAGCCAGTTAGCCTTATGGTAATAGCTTTTTTTCAGGCAATAAAAAAGCAAAAACACAACTGAAGCGCTGTCAATAGCATGCCAAACCAACAAACTGCAATATAACCCTAACCCTAAACACATGTTGGCTAGTCAGAAGCTTGAAAAAAAAGCTAGGCTTGTTGAGGCTACCTAGCTGCAATGGCTCCTCAATACAGGGGAAGAGTAAAGGCTCAGATATACTTGCTTTTAACTACGCGTTCTCGTACGTAAAATGGCTGCCACGTGCATCCTGTGTTCCTTTGGATCGTAGGTTGTGCACGTCTTCAGAAATCAACGCTACATGTCCTCAAGATGCAATTCAGCACATGAACGTGGGGGCAGTATCATCTGACAGGCAGGTCAGCAACTGTACCACACTCCAGCCTGGGAGGCTGCTTCCGGTGTCGGCCAGGGATGATATGGCCCTGATCTGCCCCCTAGTGGATATACGTTTAATCCTCCAGGTACACGCAAAGTACGCAGGCAAGTATGTAAACAATGCCGTATGCGCCACTTGTACGGATTTTTAAAAAGCTAGTATATTTGGGCCTTCACTGTACATTGATGTGTAAACATTTTAAAAAGTCCTGTCGGCAGTCATTAATTCCACCAAATTAAAGGTAAGTATCATCAAATTACCATTGTCAGTATATCTGTATAAGAAACAAAATGATATAATACAAGAGAACATTACATCATCATTGTCATTAGCTTATCTGCTGAAAAGCCTGAGCTTCTGAAGCATCACTGATCTGAAGCTGTTGGAAATGTGACCAAAATAGAACAAACCATGGGGTTTTTGAAACCTATTCTGATGTGATTCTCTCAGGAATGTAGGTCACTCCATCAAGTGATACTGAAAAATCAAACAATGAAATCAAACAGTGAGACATTCTGACACAGGGTTCCTGGTAAAAATAGTTGTTTTTCATAAAAATGAATAATGAGCCACAGGAGGGGGTGTAGCTCCTCTTCATTCTCTAATAATCTGATATTGGGTATTGCATTTGATTCCCATCGGGCTTCCTTGGTGTCTGCTGACTACTCCACATTCCCCCATAATTTAAACTGTGTGTGAAGCTTATAAATGTGTCCCTCCTAAATGTATGATGTAAACTATATATATATATATATATATATATGTATGTATGTATACATATTTATAATAATGTAAATGCATACCTACAAATGTGTGGAATACATGTGCAATGCATCTATGTGTGTAGGTACCAAATATACTGTAGAGTGTACACAAAGTCTTATTCTATGATCGAACAGTTAAGAATTCCGTCCCAAGATGGCAGCGCAGAGTCGCATCTCACAAGACAGATGTGGTATCTACGCATACTATATCGATGTAAATCTCCAACCCAATTGTCAGCGGTTGAGTTGCATTGAAGTTAATGTCGGTGCCAGTTTTTGGCAAGGAAGAAGAATGTATGGAATAAGAAATTTCTGGTTCTGTTGCAAGTCTTTTAGAAATGACGTTTATATATGATTAGTTTGCAACAGCAAATATCTTTTGACTCTGGTGCGGTAGATACATGTAGCGCTTCATTCACTCAAAAAACAAATGTTGCTTATGAACGTAATACAAGCAGCAATGTTTGACAGCACAACATAATTGAGAAAAGTATTTAGTAAAACATGAATGTCATTTCTAGGAGACCACGATGGCATCAGTTATTATTTTTAACTGCCCATCGTGAGTCTGATGTTTTGGGAGTGCATTGCAAATTGGTGGAGTACTATTTGAACTATAGTGAAATGTCCTGGCTGATGCTAAGATGCTTGGCAAAGTAATTTCCCCAATTGAAACCAGCAACTGACTTTTTAGATCCAATACCCACATCCTTTTTTTAAACCATTCGCGGATTTTTTGATACAGATTTACTTTACATGTTAACCCTTGTGTTGTCCTTCGGGTCATCGGGACCCGAAGGACAACACGTTTATTTGACGTTTTGTATTGGCCTTGCGTTGAGCTTAAAAAAATTGACGCTGTTAAAATGGGTTTGCGTTAACGCCGTTAATAACGCGTTTAACAGCACTAGTTCTAGTATTACTTGACTTGATACAGTAGAGCACTCAATTATTTTAGGTACACAGTCTAATTGGCCTCGCTTGTACTGTTGTCCGTTGGTTCAAATTGTAGCTTAATGATATTTTTTGTTAGCATGCATGAATGTTCATCTAAAATTTAAAAAAAAAATAATTTTGGTGTTCCTCAGGGTTCAATTTTAGGTCCTACAAGTTTTAACTTTTATATGCTGCCACTTGGAAACATCACATGTTCTTGTCTCAGGGACAACAGAAGCCCTTTGTCATTGCATTTTAGATATCAAGTTATCGATGGCAGAGAATTTTCAAATTTTCAAAGGACAAAACTAAAGTATTGGTTATTGGTACTGAAGCTCAGAGAGATAAACTCAATGCAAAACTGAAAGCACTGTCATTGAAACCCTGTCAGCATGTTAAAAACATAGCAGTTATCTTTGATTCAGACCTTAGTTGTAAACTTCACATTAGAAACATAACTGAGAATGCGTTTTATCATCTTAAGAATATTGTCAGTGTGGCTGTTTCTCTCTCAAGCCAGTGTACAGATATTAATACACACCTTTATTAACTGCAGGATTGACTATTGTTATGCTCTGCTTTCTGGTCTCCCTAAAAAGAATGTAGCTCAATTACAATTACTGCAAAACTCCGCTGCATGCATTACACCAATTTGAAAGTCTCTGTACTGCCTTCCTGCTTAAGAATTGATTTTAAGGTGCTTTTATTGGTTTATAAAGCTCTAAATGGTCTTAGTCGTATCTATTTATCAGATTTGCTTTTAGCCTATGAACCCTCTGGAACCCTCAGGTCATCTGGAAGTAGCCTTTCATTGCGTCAATCATCCCTAAAGTCAAAACAAAATCCCACAGTGAGGCATCCCTCTATTACTATGGTCCATGCCTCAGGAACGGCCTTCCTGAGGACCTTAATCAGAATCAGAATCAGCTTTATTTGCCAGGTATGAGGACATATACAAGGAATTTTAATTAAGCTTTATTTATTTATGTACTCATTTATCTGTCTATTTATCTTTGCATTTAGCCTGTTTTTACTTCTTGGTGTATTTTGGTATATACCTAGCTGGAGTTTTTATCTATTTCTAATTCGGCCTCTGGTGTTTCCTCACTGTACATTGATGAGATTTTCCTCAGCTTTTTATTTTTATTTTATTTTATTTTATTCTTTTTTTATCATTTAGTGTTTCATTAATTACAAAGCCACTTTTGACTTTGTGTTGATTCTGTAAAATGCACCTTGTGTTAGCATTTTATATGTATGAGAAGTGCTATACAAATCAATTCTGATTGATTGATTGACTTATTTTAATCATCATTGTGACGCTGCAATGTCTGTTTGCTGATCAGCACATGCACACTCCTTCCCATGTGAGCAAATGCCAATTCCCTTTACATCTGATCCTAAAGTGTTTAGTATTGATACAGTTTATCAAAGTCAAAAGATCCATCCGCTTCCATCAGTCCACAGTCCTGCCAATTCCTGCCTGCCTGCGTGCCTGCCTGCTGGGGCCCAGGATTAATCTTGGAGGGATTCGTTTGATTTGTGTCCTTTGTGGTCCTCATTTGTATGTCTGTCTGTGAGAAAATGGAGGACAGCTGTCAATGCAGAGGCATTTGTCTCTGTCATCGCCTCCCCTCCTCCATCCCTGTCCCTCTCTTGCCTCCATTCGTCTCTCTCCCTCTTTTTCCTCTCCCTCTTTGTCCCTTTTCAATTCTCAGTCACTGAGCACTCCACGAGGCATCTAAAAATGGATAACTCCACTGTCTCACCCACTTAAGAGCAGATTCAATCAAAAATAAAGCAACACATAAAATAACCTATTTTAATTCCCCCAATGCAATGAGGACATTCAATTACCTCCTTGGAAAGGCGCGTTTGTCATGGTAGCGACAATTAAAGTCTTATTTAATGCTTAAAGCATATTACTTTCCTTTATTACAGATCTCATAACAAAGTCAGCAGCCATCAAGGTGAAAAAAGCCCCCTATCCTTTTTGTTTTGCATTTTATTGCAAAAGCTCATCAAAGCGGTAGACAATGGGAATGTGAGGAACTAAGTGAAGCGTTTGCATGTGTGTGTGTGTGTGTGTGTGTGTGTGTGTGTGTGTGTGTGGAGGAAGATAGGTCAAGAAGCAGTTATAGGGTACTATCTAGGAGCCTGCAATTGTTTTCTTGCATTTGATTCTGTGTATTGTTAACACAGTTATGGATGGCATAGCAAGTTATTACAAAAATAAATGTAAGCAAAAGAATAGTGTCCCAGTGTACTTTTAGGCTATGTTGCTTTCCGGATTACTTCAGAGTGAATAGAAATATGGTGGAAAAGTGATATTAAATGATCAAATCAAGACATTTGTATAATCACAAAACAACTTCATATTACATATGTCAAGTCCAGCTCGTTTTCCAAGTTCCAGTTTGTTTTGTTTGTGTTGACTTCCTGTTTTATTTTAAAAGACTCACCATCTGTTTCTGTCACAGGTCTTCCCGTTTTTGTCTGCCTTCCCGCCTGTGTGATTACCCTCCCTTCCCTAATGTGTGCCACCTGGGTGTAATTGTCTCCACCACCTCAGTGTATATATACTTACCTTGTGTCCCTTGTCAGTTGCCAGGTTGTTGTAGTACCTTGTGTCTCACTCTCCAGCGTTATTCCTAGTGTCTCTTCCCTGTGTTTTTGTATGACCTCTTGCCTGCCTTTGACCACGTTTTTGCCTGCCGTTTTTGTACCTTCGCCTGCGTTGTACCTTTGTACAATAAACTCCATTACCTTTTACATCTGCTTCGAGTCATGCTTTTGAGTCCACTGAGTCCCATGACAACAGATACTTTGGAATTGTGTGTAATTGAAAGTGAATACTTATTATGTGATGTTTATTAAGAAAATTAGGGACAAAGAACATCTGTGAATGAAATGTTATGAAGTTCTGTAACATCTAGTCTGCTGTAATGTCAAAAACATCAATGAAAAAAGAAAGACATTGATTACGTATTTAAAGACTAATCTGGTATAATGCATGGGTTCGGTCTTACACAGGTTATCTGTCTCAAAATACAAAAAAAAAAATGTTTGAGTGGACTATTGATAAAGAAATATTCCACAGAAACTAAAATAAAATAAACATAGGTCAAACATATCGGGCCCTATCTTGCACCCAGCACAGTGCAAATCCCGACGACCAACGCAGTTGTCAATTTCCCGTCCAGTGCCCACGTCGTTTAAATAGCAAATTCACCTGCGCCCATCTTTGCGCCCATGGGCGTGCTGGTCTTACAGGGAGGTGTGTTCAGGTGAATTATTGGCGTATTGCCATCTTGAGGCAGCGGGAAGTGATCGCGCCATTGACCAACAAAAACCTGGTCTAAAGTCAATAACGCATTTCATTGTTATTTGAACAGTGCATAAGTAAAATAAGCTTACACACACACACAGGTACACGCAGCAGCACACAAACATGCAAAAGATTTAAAAAAATATATTACAATGTGAAATAGTATTATTATATGACCTGCTCGCATGCTTTCACTTCACACTCTAGTAGATCAGTTTCTTCTCCTGAAAATCTCTCCTTCCTGCTTAGCAAATCCTCCATCATAATAGCAATGCTCCAAGGTCCAAACGCACCTGGCTTTCAAAGGGAATGGTAGATGACACTTTGTTTGGTTTATTGCATGTTATGCCCAAAACACAGCTGTGATTAATGAAGACACTAAGTACAACCCTTTTGAACCATGCTCCTGGCGCACAGACCCTTTTTTCCAGCCGTTAAACTAGCAAAAGTGTATTCGCACACGCCCTAAACGCACCTGCACCAGGCGCTTCACACCGTGCGTTTAGATCGTTAAAATAGGTCCCATTAAGTTTAAAGTACTGGACTAAAAAAGAAATGTAAGAGATAAAACAAAATTAATACAATAAAAAATATAAAACAGGATAAAAGAGAGATTCCTCATGCAATGCATGCAATAGATAATGTGTATACAGAAATATAACAGTTATAAGCAAGCAAACGCTGGAGGATGAGTAAAATAATCCCACCTTTGTATAGCTTATTCTTTTATTATCATTAGGTTCCTTTGTAATGTTTTTGCTGTGTCAGACAGGTGTTGATTCAACTGTACTGTACAGGCTCGAGGCTCTAGGCTGTCATGACTTTGTAATGGAGTTCATGAAGTTTTTCCCAGTCGCGTTTTGTTCTGTTTGTTTTACAGGAAGGTTCTATGAGAACCTGGAAGACAGATGCACAGGAAAATGAAATCATGTGAATGAAAAAAAAAAGAGAACAAAGAGAGCCAAAACTTAAACACCTAAAACTATAGATTTTTTTTAATTTTATTTAGTAACATGATAAAAAAAACATTGTGTCAAAAACTGTAGAATTCAAATACAGTTTTGTTTGAAAAATAAGTAATTTTCATCAACAAGAGCAGTTGAAAAAGAGGTTAGGGGAGGCAGCTCAGACAATAACCAGTACAAATATCCAAACTGGGAATAACCTCAAAGAAACACGTATCATACATCTAATGAAGAAGACAAGGACAATAGGATAAATTATTAATACAGTTATACCTGTATGAATTAAATGACCTAATATTCCACAACATATATAGAGCTTATAATTGAGACTGATGTAAACAATATTCGAGTATTATACGATTAAAAATAAAATGTGTCTGACGCATGTGTGAAGATTTGAGTGAAAAAAGTAAAGTGAAAGAAACCAATATTTTGAATCCTCTGCATTATTTCTGTAGCTATGTTGCCATCAATATTAGCGTGCTTTCCCTTTGTCCAAACTAATCATCGAAGACGCTAATTGTTAAAATGAGAAAACGCTCCAAACTAAAACAATGAATCACAGGGTGTACGGCTTCAACCGTGCGTCTTTGTCCTCAACATTTGTGCCAACACACCTGTGAAACGGCAGTATCTTTTTTAACAAAGTGTGAAAGTGTTTTTGAGGAGGAATCACTGAGAGCAAACCCATGGCCGTGCCGCTGTGGCTTGGCTAGCACCTCTCACTTCATTGGCCCAATGAAATACAGTGTTCATTAGGCCATTGATCAACTAGTCTCATCCTGTCACAAGATTACAGCTGGCAGCGTACCCACCTAAACACACTCTCACACACACACAGACACACACACACACCTCTGACGTGAGACACAGGACTGGTAAGTGGGGTCAGAGGTGGCTTGTAGTAATCCATCTAACCAGCGTGACAGCGGCAGCTAATAAATCACTTATTCATCGTTTAATCCATCGTCTGTCGCCACCAAACTCCCAGAAAACAATGCCTTCACAAAACACACTCCCTGCTGCAGAGCATCCCCGCATCCATACAGACAGGTGCACCACAGCTCCAGACCTGCATACGCATCCTTGATAAAAGTTGTTCAGAGAAACCACATCTGTACTGTTGACTTTTTAATTATTACCTCCTGACCCCAAAAAACCCACCGGCGGGTTCGAAAAAAAGCACTTTTGGTTTCACCCTTGTGTTGTCTTCCCTTCAACCTTGAAAAAAACACTTTCTTTTCTGATATCTGTGACGCCTTTTTTCACAATTTTTTTTTGCTTGTTCTAACGTTTTAAATTTAAAATTTTTTGTTCTACACATATTCAGCGCTTATTTCTACGTCCAATATTTTCTGATATAAAACAAAAATTTAAAACGGGCCAATGTGACCCGAAGTCAACACAAGGGCTAAGAAATCGCCAAAAAACCCACCCACCTACCCTTGAACAGGGGTCTTCAACGTGTTAACTGAGAGACAGATCAGGGACCCCCTACTACATATATTTTAAGTTTAATAAATTAAGTTACTGGTGAACTGGGCCTACAATAACATGTAGGCTGGCCTAAAACCTTTATGTACATACCTTTTTAGTGCATTGAATACTAAGCTATTAAAATAATAATTGTTTGTTAATGTTATAAATCATGTTTCAATGTTAAACGTTAATGTGGCACACTATATCTGTGGAAGGCTACCTTAGTGACTACCTTACCCATAGGCCAGTAAGCCTATCATGAATGGCTTTTATTCCAGCCCAGTCTCATGGCAGTTCGTGAAATGGTCACGTTATTAAATCTATTGATTTGTGTACTGAACACGTTAATGTCGTTATTTTTCTGTGGTGAGCATGAATTTTAAAGTAATATTTTTCAAAGGGAAGCATATTTCGTGATCACAGAACAATTACGGTAGCAAGTAGTATTGATAAGGCGAAAACCCACACTTGGAGGTTGGTTGGGACAGTGGATGGGTCAAACAACACAGGACTTTCACCCCGGAGACCGGGGATCACGCCCCACGTGTTGCAGTTCATTTCCACATTATTCTCCTCCTAACCACAACCGTCCCGTTGTTGTGGCCGGCAACAGAGCCCCCAGAGCAGCCCAGTGTCATGGCAGTTTGTGAAATGGTCACATTCAAAAATCGCGACCTGTACACGAATCAATAAATCAAAATAACGTGACCATTTCACAAACTGGCGTGAGACCGGGTTGTTCATTCACAAATAGACTGATTTACATTTTTTTATATTATGTTGGAGTCATGTTGAGACATTTACAATAATTTGGTGGCCCCACTGCGGTAACTCTGAGGACCCCCTAGACTAGACCCCATGTTGAAGATGTATGCCCTAGAAAGAAGCTGGAAAAACCATACTGTACGTCGGATTCTGCCTGAATGGATTGGTGTTCAGAGGGTTGTCAATCGCATTAACTCCCTAAATCACATCACCTCATGCACATGAAACTAACCTGACATAATTTAATGCTAATTAGTCATTAAGTGATATTTTTTGGTAAATTGTCTTCAATGATCCATATATCTGCATTGTTTGAAACAATCTGAAGCTAAAATACCGTAAAAGCCATTTTCAAAGCTGTTTTACTGAACATGAACAGATATACGGTGCTTGTTTGTGTTGATGCTGAGGATTGCCATCTGTTCATGCTCTCTGGGATGTTATAGATAATTGCAAACAGATGTTTTTTTCCCTGAAATTACAAATGTCAGAGCAGAAGAAGACAAACAAACCAGAAGCAAAATAGATTCTGTGCTGACATGGAGCTGAAGCTTTACAATGGAGTGCATTTAGTAGAAATATGTGCACAGCAGGTTTTATTGAATAAAAAAAACAAATAAAGCACTTGGTTTACTAAAACAGCCTCTCATTCCACAGTCAGCTGCTGGACTGATCCCATCCAGCAGGTGGAGATGCTTTGCTAGATGTCACTGGGGTTAATGTGGACAAATGCATTAATGTCTTTACCCTGGAAATCCAGAGTTCTCGCGAGAGCACAATTTGAATTTGCGCAGCGAGTCACTCTGGCATTGAGTAATGATGCTCATTAACTATGCCCTGGTAGCCGAGCTGCACCAATCACATCGGTGTACCTGATATAGGCAGGCCAGAGGCGAGCTAAACAGATGGACGGATGAACACCAATTGTTTGAAACCGTTTTGGGTGCTACAATGAAAGAGTTAGACTTGGCTTTTTATCTAAAAGAGGAACAGAAGACGGCGCTCAAATCGTTCCTTTGCAAGAAGGATGTTTTTGCTGTTTTGCCGACCGGATACGGCAAGAGTTTAATCTACCAGTTCGCTCCTCTAGTAGCTAAGAGTTTAATCTACCAGTTAGCTCCTCTGGTAGCTAAGAGTTTAATCTACCAGTTAGCTCCTCTGGAGCTAAGACTTTAATCTACCAGTTAGCTCCGCTGGTAGCTAAGAGTTTAATCTACCAGTTAGCTCCTCTGGAGTTAAGAGTTTAATCTACCAGTTAGCTCCGCTGGTCGCTAAGAGTTTAATCTACCAGTTAGCTCCTCTGGAGCTAAGAGTTTAATCTACCAGTTAGCTCCGCTGGTAGCTAAGAGTTTAATCTACCAGTTAGCTCCTCTGGAGCTAGGAGTTTAATCTACCAGTTAGCTCCTCTGGTAGCTAAGCGTTTGGGGCTCTGGATACGTCACCCCGTGTATTGTTGTAATTGGTTGTAGTGTTATCCAATTGTGTGCAGTGAGATTTTCAAATGCATGCTTGGTGCCGCCCCTCTAGTTGGGCCATTTTCAATACTCAATGCCAGACCCTTAATCTTTTAGATTTGGGTCTGGATTTCCAGGCTATGATGTCTTACCAGTAGAAAAGAAAAGTTGCAGCCTTCAGTGATTTCACAGTTCATTGATGTGCTCACTACTCGTTGCTTCGCTGTTACGAAATAAACGGATAGTGTTTTCATTAACAATTATTGTACTTTATTTATTTTCAGATAACTTTAGATATCTCTGGGTCTCGTCTCCCCTCTTATATAGTATATATACACTACCGGTCAAAAGTTTGGGGTCACTTTTTTTCAAATTTCCATTCCACACACTTACAGACAGAATACCAGCTGAGATCAGTTGCATTGTTTTTTTAATCAGGGCAGCAGTTTTCAGATTACATCATGTGCTTACATAATTGCAAAAGGGTTCTCGACTGTTGTAGAAAGAAGTGGCTGATCTTTAATGCAATATCTACATTGCCCATTATCAGCAACCAGTCATCCAATTCTCCAAAGGCAAATTCTGTTTACTAATCTGATATCATTTTAAAAGGCTAACTGAGAAAACATTGGAGAACCCTTTTGTAATTATGTAAACACATAATGTAATCTGAAAACTGTTGCCCTGATTAAAAAACAATGCTACTGATCTCAGCTGGTATTCTGTCTATAATGGAGTGGAATGAAAATTTCTAAGTGACCCCAAACTTTTGACCGGTAGTGTGTGTGTGTGTGTGTGTGTGTGTGTGTGTGTGTGTGTATATATATATATATATATATATATATATATATTTACTTTTTTCCTCACTACAGCCTTCTTGTTGGCTAATGTACAGTAAATCCCATCTATGCCATGTTTATGCATGCTTTTTTAGAGGTAAAGATTGTCTACACAAATGGATGTTTTGTGGATGTAGTAAATCTGACAGAACAAATAACAGCCTCCGTTAACATGTCTCCATTGATTATCTGGGTAATGTTCTCACCATCTCATTCATATGCAATAAGAAGAAAGACACACCTTGTAAACACTTGGCTTAAATAAGACGCAAACTGCGAGTCCAGGTGCCTGGTACCTGGTGCTCATGTCTTTAGGGCAGAATATGCGTCAAATCTGCACTGGAGAAAAAAGACCTTAAAGTCTCCAGAGGTCTTGTGATGGCGTACTGGCGATGGAATGGCCTTTGGTTAACCAAAATTATGCAAAACCGGGGGAGAGACTTAAGTTCAAGTTACATCTCCACAGAATTTACTCATGTATAAAAAAAAAAAACAAAAAAAAAAAACTTCATGTCCAGTCTTTTCAATTAAGCCTGCATTCAAAAGCCATCGCTCCCCTCTACCTCTAAAACCACCCTCATTCCTGCAGCCTTAATTTGCTCTTCCTTTCTTCGTCTCTACCCATCGCTCCTCTTAATTCACGCTTTCCCAAAGCATGTTGTCTCACCTGCCAAGAGAGAGAAAGGGGAGAAGGAACGGGAAAGAGAAGGAAGGGAAAAAAGGAAAGGGACTGATTGTATAGTTTAATTACCAGCCCTGACTTGTAAGTGCTCTGGTGGGGAACTACACGACCCAGCTACAAGAGACAGTTCAGCTCCCTCCCATTAGAGTGGGAACAGAAGGATACGCTGCTGCCTGTTTCCTCTCGCTGCCCTACAATCCTTCACTCCTCTCCGGCCTCCCCTTTTTCTTTTGCCTTTCCTTCCTTTCCTTTCCCTTTTTTCTCAACACTCCCACTTCTCTCAGTTAACTTTGTTTAACAGGCATGTGGAGTACATAAAATAATTGCTTGCAAGATAAGGTCTCTCTGTGGCATCCCCTTGTCTCTGTGATTGAAAGTCACTGGGTTAAGAACATGAGTAAGAGGTTAACGGTAATAAAAATAGCTATTATGCATAGATTCCCTTCCGACGTGTCACTCCGAGAAAAGGGAGAGAGGGAAAGAGAGAGAAGGAGGGAGGGATACTGGCACCTAATTACAAGCAGCGCACTTGGCTGCTTTTATCAGTAATTGGACTATACAGCCCTTCATTATAATTTACTTTCTCCCCCAAACTGTGATAATGCAGACAAGCAGAACTGAGTGGGCCTGTTAGTGGCCCAGAAACTGACACCAGTTAATGGTTAATTATAATGACTAAATTAAAGGAGTGACGGTGAGAGGGCACTGGATAAAGCTCAGGCACTTAATTTAACAGGATCACTATCAGAGAAAACTCATGAGTTCAAGATTGGAAATAGAAGTGAGACAAGACAAAAAAAAAACAACAGGAGGAATTGGTAAAAAGAAAACGACAGAGACTTTATTTGTGTAGGGCTTTTTTTTATTGGTGTCATTGTCAGAGCAGGGAGCCACAGACGTGAATGTGTGTCCAGGGATTAAGAGACCATTAATTGTCTGTTTCAGACTGTGATTGAAAACAGGGTGAAAACATATTTTCATTTAGGAGTCCACTCGACAGAATGCGTCTTGCTTTAAGCAATTACTGCTCGGGACAATGTAACACACAGACAGACAAAGAGATGCTCATGTGTCTGCGGCTGGGCGGCAATAAACACACTTGCAATCAAACTTTATTTTAACCCATTGAACCCTTTGCTGTTCACTCCCTTACTTTACCACTGGGCATACATGCCATGGGAACAACAACCATGCTCAACAGCAGTGTGATTATTTTACATGATTTTTAAATTTTAAAGTACTTGCATTACAATCACCAACCCCAATAACTCTCTGTTATTTTGACATTTTGGTGGGTTTGTGTGAAAGGGTTTAGTCAGTTTAACTAAGACGTGTTAGTTTGGTGCAGGTGTAGGAGGGGAAAGAAGGCAGCTAGCCTTAGCCAAAATAGTTGGAAATAAGGCCTACATATAGTAATTACCTGGGTTTTGATCAGAGTTGAAGTGTTTGTCACGGCTTTACTGTAAGGATGACGCAGTAGTCTCGCTTTGCCAGACCTTCCTCCAAAGCGTGCTGGAGGAAGGTCTGGCTACTCCACATAGCATTCGGGGTTGGGAGGAAAACGTGCTCTGGTTTACTGGCATTTCTTTAAACCAATCACACTCGTCTTGGTCGGTGCTAAGCGCCGGAGAAAAGCCGCAGTGCCGCTGCAAAATAGGCTCGGAAGGAACTTGTTTTGGTGGAACATGTGTACGTTCAAGAGTTGTTTTAGTCGTGCAACAGAAAACTCAGATTGGACAGATAGTCTAGCTAGCTGTCTGGATTTACCCTGCAGAGATCTGAGGAGCAGTTAACCATAGTCCAGAAATAGAAATCCACCGGAGTTTAGAATGCCAACACAAATGAAGTCCATGGCAACAGATATCCGGCCTAAATGAGTGAAATCCAGCGGATTTTCCGCCAGCAACGGAGCAATCCCGGAAGTGGAACATCAAGGATATAAACTATGTGAGCAGTAACTGAGACTGATGGGGGGGGGTACACACCACACGAGAATCAAGCCGATTTTGGGCCTGATTTCCCCCCCCCTCCCGACAAGGGTTAACAAAGCCCCGATTTTTTGATGGTTCTAAGGATTATCATGCCAGATTTTCCTGTTGTGTGATGTATATTAAGAGTGTATATTAAGACCATTCATGCCTTAACGTGGAACCCACAAGGAGGGAAAAAAAAGCCAGGAAGACCCAGGAACCGCTAGAGAAGGTCTGTGGAGGCAGAAGTCAAGAAGACAACATCATCCTGTGGGAAGCAGAGAAGACCGCCCAACACTGAACCAGCTGGAGAAAACTTGTAAAATGACCTTTGCATCCCAAAGTGCAAAATAGGTTAAATGATACTGCTTAATCTGTCTGCACACAGCAATGAAATAACCTATCAGCATCCTCAGGAGCATGTACTGCCCCCTCCCATACCTCTCTCTCTTTCTCGCACGTACACATGCAAACGTTACAGTATTCTGAGAGTCAATAAGAATCTGAACTGTCAGATGCCTGACAGGACTTTCACCAACAACCTCGCCGTTGATAGGAACACACTCAAACACGACTCCCTGTCACATGCAGAATATCAACTAAGATGACACTTGATGTGTATTATCATAATCGTGTGATTACATGTGTATTTCAGATTTCCTTGCTTCAAAATGGGAAGCGTGTGCGACTGTGTGACACTGTTAAACTCTGACACTCTCTCCTTTCTCCTCACGCTCACACACATTCACTCACACACACACACACACACACACACACACAGAGTAAATCCGTAGCTTTGTGTTGCTGTCTCCCTTGGTCCCTCTGGCTTTGCCTTAGCGGAGTGGCTGCCCCACTGATCCCTTCGCCTCACACATCTTCGGCACACTTTGCTACCAAGGTAATCATCATCATCATCTTCTTCAGCACCACCATCTTCATCTTCATCATTAAGCTGGATCAGAATCATCAACTTACACCCTTATGAAAAAGAAGCCCTCCTGGTGGCATCCACCCGCACACACGTGCAAACATCACCGCTCGCACACACACACTCACACACACACACGGTGGCGGATCATCACTGCAGCTCTTTGGCTCTCTAAAATCCCCTGCATCATCAAAGGGAAAGGCCTATCTGTCAGTCATGGGGGTGATTATGGGACTGAGTGACAGGGGACGACTGACACTAAGCGGCCGGGCTGAATGCACCTCCGTCAGGCCTGGCAGGTCTGGGTGACACCGGGGGCTGGGCCGCGTCCCTCACGTACGGGGATTAGCCTCGCCAGCTGCCATCTCAGCGCCACTCTGCTCTCAATCACACTAAGTGGCAAACACACACACTCACACATAGGCAACACATGAGGTGAAGAGCATACATACAGTGCAGCCGCACAAGGTGGTAGACATGCTTGTACTGTATGGACACACACAGGTACATAGGCTACAACACATGGGCTAGTGCACACAGTCACATGTTGCAAATGTAGACCTGCTGTATTGGTCCATCTGTCACCCCAAAAACTACTTTGGTGTCAATCTGTAACTCTTGTCTTCTCCACAAAACCCTTTCCTGCTACAGAAACGGGTTTCTCTTACTTTTTGTTTACTTTATTTACAATTTAAGGCATCACTTATTTCAAAACTTTTGCAAGAGCAGCTTGTATACATCATTAAATGCAATGCAATGTAAAAGACGGTATGCACATAAACACATAAGCAACTCACACTCAGCATGCATGTGTCAAGGGTCAAACAAATAACTATGATATGCACAAATGCACCAAAACAGAAGTCATCAGTATTAATCCCTGAAGGGGGAATTACATTTCTTCGCTCTGCTCTTATTTTACACACACACACATACACACACACACACACACACACACAGGCCCAAACAGGACCTATACACACACATTAATGTATGGAGAGATGGCAGTGCGAGGGTGCTACGAGGATAGCTCCTTGAGCAGTTGGGGGTTTGGTGCCTTGCTCAAGAGCACCTCTCCAGCTACCAGTCCACACTCCATACTTGGTCAGAGCTGGACATGAACCGGCACCCCTCCAGTTCCCAAGTCCCCCCACTGAGCTACTGCTCCGTTGGTGTGTGTTTTCTCACATGTGCAGCAACTGTGCAAAACACAAAACCACATATTGCATTATATGTACTTTGAACATAGCACTCCGATGTCACTCGCAAAAGGTAGAAAACAAGGGTCTCTGTAATCCCCCCTCTGGCTGTTAGCTGTGTGTATGACTTGCAGAACACTTTAGTTCACGAGGTGGGATTTAGACCCATGAACTGTCATGCAACTTGCTGACGATTGAATAAGAATACATGAATATGTATTTCAATCTGTGTGCATGTTCTCTGACCTACTGTAAATGTGAGCAGGTTTTGGGTTTCAAGGCAAGTGCCAGGGAGCAGAGACATTTCTCTAAAAAAGAGAGTACATGTGCAGAAGGCAAGACGTTTTTATTTTGTTGTACTGTCCACCACCTTCTTTTTTAAGACGACACCCAAAAGGTAACTGCCATTTAAATCTAGTAACTAGCAGGCTAGTAAATGTTTAAAGGTCCAGTGTGTAATGTGTTTCGTTGTTCATTATCAAAATCTGTGTTGCCCGTTCACAAACTTGTCCTTTTTCATGAATATTTACCACCACCATCAATTCCCAGTATTCCTTTTGGCTTGAAATTTTACATTTGCGTTTGCATGAACTGGGGTAGAGGCTCCGTATTCATGCGCCATCTTGAAATACGTTAGCCGGTAAGGGACATACAGGACATACTGCTCCGCCTTTTGCATTTTCGCTGTCACATGATGAACTCCCAGGTGCTGCTAATGCTGCTAATGGGTATCGTAGCTCGCGGCCCGGCAGGTTTGAAGAAGGAAACATGGAGGACCACACGTGTTCAAAATCCACATTTCAGGAACAGGAGTCTTCTTCTTCGCCCAGAAAAAGAAAAAGGATATTGAAAAGAGCAAGAGACCGGCTTTTTGAAGCGTGAAGGCTACCGTAGCTGTAATACGGACTTTGAACTGCGTGGTGAGAGAGAATTAATTGCGATATATGATCTCAACGCTAGATGGGAGAAATTCTTATACATTTGACCTTTAAGTGCTGATTTTTGGTCCACTTGCTATATTTGGGTCGGACTGCATTCTCCCCTAAAGTGAAGTGAACTCTAGAGTAGAGCTGAAGATCTCTGCCCGAACCCGACGGGAGCGACGGGCCAGACGGGTTCGGTCGGGTTCGGTCTTAATTTCTATAACTTTACATGGGCTCGGGCTCCAGGTTGCGCGGTAAATGAGCGGTCAGGTGATGCGTTTCGATAAGCGCGAAAATGGATGCTGAGGAGGTGAAACGGAGGCTGGCCTCTGGAGGACTTATTTTATTTCTTTGGTCCAGCTTCCAAGTGGCCTATAGCCTCCGTTAGTCATGAATACATTATGTTAGAAAATGTAAAGAGCTGTGTCCGTGCGGCGCAGTCTCTTTTTTCTTTCTCTCCCTTTTCCGCCGAGTGGTACGTGTGCCCGCTCGCGGTGTGAAGCGTGTGTCCGCGCTATTCTCCGACATGCACTCTAATCACTGCTGATAGACGGCCTTTTGTACAGACTTTTCGGGCCGAACTTTTAAGGCCCGATTACAGCTCTACTCTAGAGCACTTGGAAGCTAACCAAAACCCTCGTTTTTAAGCAGACCAGAGGTCGGTTGTTTGGTCCGCACGAAAGTTTGAATGACCTTTCACACCATCTCAAACGAACCGGACTATCCGAGGAAATGCTCCAGCTTTCAGTTAAAACGGGACAAACTGCTCAGGTGTGAAAGCAACCTCAGTCCACCTGCTGTAATGTGCATTTTTGCACATATTTCTGGAAACACAAGAAAATAAAAATAAAAACGCACAAAAACAAGAAGATGAAATAAAAGGTAATGGAAACAGATGTTGTGAATACCTCCTACTTGCTCTACAGCATGGCACCACATCTGTAGCACATCTGTCTCTATTCCACCAGAAAGTCTGGATAATAAAAAAAATTAAGAAAGAGCAGGGGTGTCAGGGATAAATGTAAGAGCAAAGTACCCGGTTCTATAATAATAGTGGCTGATGAGAACATCACATTGTACAGGCGCATCAGAAAGGGCAAATCCATTCATAAAGAAACAAAAAATGCCACAAACAATACACTTGTGATGATGTATTCAAATGACCTGCTGTAGATTTTTCTCTTCTCACTAGGTCATGCTCAGTGCCGGCTGTAGGGTAACAAAAGACATTTTCTTTTAATGTTACATTATCCTTTTCACTGACATTTGGATCCCACTCAAAGGAACACTGAAGAGGGCTTGAGTATTGTTAATGGAGTTGATGAATGTTTTTAGTTTCTGCCTTTTCTGTCATGATTCACTTCGACAAGGACGATACCTTCCTCACAGAGCCATCAGCAAGCCTCATTTCACCTCTCAATGAGACAGACCATAATAAGCATGGCTGAAACCCCGGATCACTCCTTCCCTCGCTCTGTCCTCCTAGACCTGCTGCTGCGTTTTCACTGTAAACCTCACTTCCCTCATTAACACCCACACACCATACACAGCCCTCTCCCTATGTTTCCCCTCCCTTTTTCCCCCTCCCATCCGTAACCTCTCTAACCTGGCAGACTGCACACCTTGGGCTTATTCAGCAGAGTCAAATGCCAGTCTCTTTTTTTCTCCGACAGCCACTCTTCTGCTCCCGTGCACTCACATTCACACCTCGCCTACCTCTTGGAAATGGGATTGTCTGGGAATCCGACTCTGCTTTCCCCCCCAACAGGATAATTGAAAATGGGAGTGCAAGGGCAAATAAAAAAAAAGAAAGAGAAATGCCACGTTCTTTTGTAGCCCCTCCCTACTCACACCCTGCCTGTTGATGTATAACTGGGAGCCAGAACCAGTGGTGTTACAGGGAGTTGGACCTTCTTTTTATTTATTTTTTTCTTGAAAATTGCGTTTGTACAACTGTTATAATCAAATGATCCATATTTGGATAATCTGAATGAAGGAAAAGCCATGTTAATCCCTTAAATCACTCCTCCAGAAGTTAAGAGAAAATTTGCTGAATTGTTGCATTATTTATTACAGTCAGCCAACTCACGTGGAATGTCTTATAATTATGTGAATGTAGAATACGTAGCGTTGCTTTTTGGCATCTAGACCTAGTCACTCCCCAAAAAGAACCACCAAGATCAGCACAGCAGGGTGTAACCCCCCCTACCCCAGGGCACCGTAGTCTCAGAGCCTACAGGTAAATGCCCCCGTACAATGCTCCCATAGGTTGTGTGTTGTACAACAGCAATTACAACTAAGATTACTAACATTTACAGTGGGGTTTGTGTCCCGTTTGAAAATAAAAGTAAGCAGGGATGTGGGTTTTTTAAGCCTTGTGTTGTCTTCCCGTCGACCGTGCAACTTTTAGTTTTTCTGGGTCAAAATGTTTTGGTCTTCTTTTTTGACACTTTTCCCCGATGTTTTCGTCACTTTTGTTCGATGTTTTTCAAGGTCTTCCCAACTTTTTTGTCACTTTTTTCCAAGTTTTTTTTTGTCACTTTTTCCTATGTTTTTATCAATATTTTTCTGTGCTTTTCCACGTTTTTGAAGCTTTTTCTGACATCTTTGTCACTTTTTTCAACGTTCTTATATCAATTTCTTTTTCAATCAAATGCTTTAAATTTGAACAAAACACCCAAATTCAATGAATAATAATAATAATAATAATAAATAATAATAATAGATTTTATTTGTAATGCACTTTATATTTGGAGCAAATCTCAAAGTGCTACAGTTAAGATCATAAAAGCATGGTAAAAACATCAATATAAAATACAAATAGTGCAACGACTTGCAGGGTTAGTTAAAACTCATAAGTTCTCCTAAAAAGAAATGTTTTTAGTCCTTTTTTAAAAGTCTCAATAGTTTGAGGTGCCCTCAGATGGTCGGGGAGGGCATTCCAGATCCGAGGAGCGGCATGGTGCTGAGCTTAGTCTTGGGGAGAACGAGGTGGTTTGAGTTTGTTGAACGGAGGGATCGAGTTGTAGTTAGAGGGGTGAGTAGTTCTTTCAGATAGGGGGGGGGGGGGGGGGGCATTGCCATAGATGCACTGGTGGGTAAGAAGGGAGACCTTATATTCAATCCTGTCGGAAACGGGAAGTCAGTGAAGTGAATGGAGAATGGGTGTGATGTGTTCGTATTTTCGCACTCTCATCAATATCCTTGCAGCACTATTCTGAACATACTGCAGTCTCTGCAGGCTTTTGTTATGCTTGAAAGTAGTGAACTGATCATTTATTTTACTTGTGAAGAGCGTTGTATGAAACAATCCACTATATTTGTTTTTGACAATTTGGTTAAGAAGAAACCCAAATGTTCTGATATAGAAACGTTTTGAAAATGGGTCACATTTGTGTGTAACTGGAAGTTAAGTAATGTAAGCGATGATTTTAACAATCTTTTTCTAAACTTAGGTAGTTTTGGTCCCTAAACTAAACTGCAACCGTTTTACAACGTTAACGTGTTTAAAACTGTGACCATTAACGTTCTGTCATTTACGTATGAGGCCAGAAAAGGCTCTTACGGGTCGCATTAGAGGGTAGGAATAAACTACCTATATTGTCCTCTGGTTTGGAAGACTTGTTGGGCGGATACTGTCGCAGCGTGGGGCTCACAACATGGTAGAAGGGTCGCCGTAGCTTTCAGGTGAGCGCTGTGGCAGCATGCATTACAACATTAAAAGTAGGGATGCACCGAATCCAGATTTTTGGGGTTCGGGCAAATACCGAATCCACTGGTTAAGATTCTGCCGAATCCGAAACCAAATACCGAATCCTACTCCCATCCTCAGTCCATTAACACAGTAAACACATTAATTGTCGTTGTCTTGTTACCACCAGTTTTTAGCTGTGACTTCCTTTGCCGTATCTGAAGTTGCTGCATTTTGGCTGCTGTCTGTAGATTCCTTCATGCACAACTCGTATTCTTTTGTATGTTTCATACCAAATGTTTTAACAGCGGTGATGTTGTGTATTGTTTAGGGTCCTCGCCACCACGAGACAAATCGGCATTGCAAATTGAACATGTACAGTGGGGCAAAAAAGTATTTAGTCAGCCACCAATTGTGCAAGTTCTCCCACTTAAAAAGATGAGAGAGGCCTGTAATTTTCATCATAGGTACACTCCTCCAAATCTCCACCTCCTCCACCAAATGATTGAGAGAAATTATTATTCAGTAATAAAATCAATTGCTTAGGCTACAATGAAAATAAACTGAGGTCATATTTCAGTTAACCCATATCAAAATATCTAAACCTCTATTTAGGTTTTACAACCGTTCTTAAATGTCTTCTCTTAGGTATCAAAAGTATATAAATCCCTTTCAGGTATCAAAATCATATTTATATTAATTGGCAACCTTTATACAAAAAATACATTTCTAATTCAAGTTGTATGGAACCTTAGTAACATTAACACTATCCTAAATATAATTGCATAAATTGCATGTAAACATCTCTCAAATTGTATTATTTTTACATAACTTACAGTGGGGCAAAAAAGTATTTAGTCAGCCACCAATTGTGCAAGTTCTCCCACTTAAAAAGATGAGAGAGGCCTGTAATTTTCATCATAGGTACACTTCAACTATGAGAGACAAAATGAGAAAATAAAATCCAGAAAATCACATTGTAGGATTTTTAATGAATTTATTTGCAAATTCCTCGGGAAAATAAGTATTTGGTCACCTACAAACAAGCAAGATTTCTGGCTCTCACAGACCTGTAACTTCTTCTTTAAGAGGCTCCTCTGTCCTCCACTCATTACCTGTATTAATGGCACCTGTTTGAACTTGTTATCAGTATAAAAGACACCTGTCCACAACCTCAAACAGTCACACTCCAAACTCCACTATGGCCAAGACCAAAGAGCTGTCAAAGGACACCAGAAACAAAATTGTAGACCTGCACCAGGCTGGGAAGACTGAATCTGCAGTAGGTAAGCAGCTTGGTGTGAAGAAATCAACTGTGGGAGCAATTATAAGAAAATGGAAGACATACAAGACCACTAATAATCTCCCTCGATCCGGGGCTCCACGCAAGATCTCAAATGGGTCAAAATGATCACAAGAACGATGAGCAAAAATCCCAGAACCACACGGGGGGACCTAGTGAATGACCTGCAGAGAGCTGGGACCAAAGTAACAAAGGCTACCATCAGTAACACACTATGCCGCCAGGGACTCAAATCCTGCCGTGCCAGACGTGTCCCCCTGCTTAAGCCAGTACATGTCCAGGCCCGTATATGGAGTTTGTTAGAGAGCATTTGGATGATCCAGAAGAGGACTGGGAGAATGTCATATGGTCAGATGAAACCAAAATAGAACTTTTTGGTAAAAACTCAACTCGTCTATGTTTGGAGGGGAAAAGAATGCTGAGTTGCATCCAAAGAACACCATACCTACTGTGAAGCATGGGGGTGGAAACATCATGCTTTGGGGTTGTTTTTCTGCAAAGGGACCAGGACGACTGATCTGTGTAAAGGAAAGAATGAATGGGGCCATGTATCGTGAGATTTTGAGTGAAAACCTCCTTCCATCAGCAAGGGCACTGAAGATGAAACGTGGCTGGGTCTTTCAGCATGACATTGATCCCAAACACACCGCCCGGTCAACAAAGGAGTGACTTCGTAAGAAGCATTTCAAGGTCCTGGAGTGGCCTAGCCACTCTCCAGATCTCAACTCCATAAAAAATCTTTGGAGGGAGTTGAAAGTCTGTGTTGTCCAGCGACAGCCCCAAAACATCATTGCTCTAGAGGAGAGCTGCATGGAGGAATGGGCCAAAATACCAGCAACAGTGTGTGAAAACCTTGTGAAGACTTACAGAAAACGTTTGACCTCTGTCATTGCCAACAAAGGGTATATAATAAATTATTGAGATGAACTTTTGTCATTGACCAAATACTTATTTTCCCGAGGAATTTGCAAATAAATTCATTAAAAATCCTACAATGTGATTTTCTGGATTTTATTTTCTCATTTTGTCTCTCATGGTTGAAGTGTAGCTATGATGAAAATTACAGGCCTCTCTCATCTTTTTAAGTGGGAGAAACTTGCACAATTGGTGGCTGACTAAATACTTTTTTGCCCCACTGTAGATCGACTTTAATGGCCTTCTTTTGACTGAAAGTACTGCCAAGCAACACTTTTTCTGCTCACGAGTTCCATTTTCACTTTCTCACAGCCTACTGCATTGAACGGTCCACATGCATAAACACCTTCCCGTAATCAACGGCGCCATCATTACGTCAGCCAGCGTAGCGTGCGTAGTGCAAGCGTAAGGTTCGGTTCAGTGGAAAAAAATTCTAAGGTTCGGCAGAAACCAAACCCCGTCAAAAAGCCCAATATTCGGCCAAATCCGAAGCCAAATTCTGGATTCGGTGCATCCCTAATTAAAGGTTAACAGACCACTGACCAACTGACTTAAGTACACTGGCATAATCTAAAGGGTGAGTTGATACACTGTGTGTGGCATTGAGAGTATGCAAGGGAGTGGAGCAACCAACTCAAGTTGATTACCCTAACTAGCTCGCGGGCACCAAGTGTAAGAAGTATTGGTATTAGCTTTTAAAGCAAGCACAATCAATATTTTTATATTAACAATGGATCACTATTGCTACTTGTAATGGAAAGGGGTCACTCCAAAGGGAGGAACCCACAGACAAATATCACCAGACTCTGCAGTTGCTCTCATTAACAATGTTCCAGCATCTTTCAGTTGATTGTTTACCTGTCCCGGTATGCAACTTCACTGCCTACAGCAACCGCTTTCAGTCACTCTCACCGCTATCATTAGCATTGTTTTCAGTGAAAAAGCTCTTAAAACCCCACTGTAAACTACCTGCCCAGCACCAAAGAGCAGGCAGAGACAGTTAGGGACTAGCTGGTGAACGTGATGGAGCATTTAGCAGCTACAGAGACAGTTATTTCCTTTTGGAGTTTGTGGAGAGTAAATACAGAGCTACATAGTAAGTATTGGACTAACATGAGTCAGGTGGCCAGAAACACAACTCCAAATGAATGCCAAAGTTGCTCCGGATTGGCTGCTTGTGTAAATAAACATCTGTTTACTTACAAGTTTGCCATATTAATTCATATAAATATATAAAACATGTTTTATAAAGTCAAAGACTGCTAAATATGTCATTGCCATATGTCACATGACTGGTCATCATGTGACAAACAAGTTCCTTCCCGAGGCTATTTTGCAGCAGCACCGTTGCTCCATCCGACGCTTAGCGACTGCCTGAGATGATTATGATTGGTTTAAAGAAATACCAATAAACCAGAGCATGTTTTTCTCCCATCCTGGAATGCTTCCTCCGCAGCGCTGTGGAGGAAGGTCTGGCAATGTGAGACTAGTCCTCACATGTAATTTCGTAGGATATCATATGAATTGTTGTTCATGAGAATACAGTTGCGTTTATGTGTAGGGATGCGTTGAGAAAAGATAGTGCCAAAGAAAAAGGTATGTCTGAAAGCACGATAGAGCAGCGGAAATATTCTTGATGAAGCACACTTGACAGATATTTAAAGTGCTCATATTATGCTCATTTTCAGGTTCATAATTGTATTTAGAGGTTGTACCAGAATAGGTTTATGTGGTTTAATTTTCAGAAAACACCATATTTTTGCTGTACTGCACATTACTGCAGCTCCTCTTTTCACCCTGTGTGTTGAGCTCTCTGTTTTAGCTACAGAGTGAGACATCTCACTTCTGTTCCATCTTTGTTAGGAGTCGCACATGCGCAGTAAGTACTGCTAGCTTGTCAGTTGCAGAGTATGAGGTTGTGCCATGCTAGCAGCTAGGCGAGCATTATAACGTGTGTTACAAAGTGACCACGTTTGTCTCTGAAGTAAAGGCTGGACTACAATAGAGCTGTTTGGAGCAGTTTGTGAACAGTGTTTTCTGTTGGAGATGGTAAGTCTCTTTGGGGTGGACTTTGGGCTTTTTCACTTTGTAAACCTATAACGTGTACAAAAAAGATATATAACACAATAAAGGAATGGGAAAAAGCCAAAAAGCATAATATGAGCACTTTAACATTTTTATAAAAATATAAAAATGTTGTTGCTGTCCCCGAACACAGCAGCTTTCAGGTTGGGACTATATATATATATATATATATATATATATATATATATATATATATATATATATATATATATATACATATATTAAAACTATTCCTTTAAAACCGGGTGTAAATGGAAAAAAGGAGTCCAGCTTGTTTGTTTTCTGAATATGCAGATTTAGTGGAAGGGAGCAGATATTAGCAAAAATTTCAATTTTCCTTGCAGACCGTTTTTGATTTATATCAATTTTGCCTCCAATCAGGTGCCATATCATAGAGGAAGGTAATAACCCAGAAATAACCTCGTTATGGAGACAGAACCGCGGTCTAGGCACAATGAACTCAGAGCTGAGGAATTAGTGACCTGGAAAGTGGCAGGGAGAGTTAATGGCATTAGCTACATCACACACACGAAGAGAGAAAAGAGGGGGAAAGAGAGAGAGAGAGAGGGTAGGACGCATAAAAATTAAAATGAAAATAAAAGAAAGGATCCTCTGATGGCTCATTGTTCTTTTTTTTCCCCTCATCACGGTGCCTTTTGATATCAAGAACACAGCACTGAGTATTTTACCATCAGCATTATTATTATCACTGCTGTTTGAAATAGAAGTGCAGCTATTCTTA
Source organism: Sander vitreus (assembly GCF_031162955.1). Taxonomy (NCBI): domain Eukaryota; kingdom Metazoa; phylum Chordata; class Actinopteri; order Perciformes; family Percidae; genus Sander; species Sander vitreus. The sequence goes on along the minus strand of NC_135855.1, from coordinate 4,135,575 downwards.
TTGTTTTTTAGTCTAATTAGTGGGAAATGGGGGGGAAAAAATGTAGAATAGGCTGTTAATGAATTATTTCCTTTCATGTATTTCATAGTGCATCTTTTGTTGTTTGTGGATTTGACGTGCTCACACACTTCACATGTACACAGTGTGTGTACCTGCTGACAGACTGTGTGCTGTGTAAATATGAGTGTGTGTGTGTGTGTGTGTGTGTGTGTGTGTGTGTGTGTGTGTGTGTGTGTGTGTGTGTGTGCGTGTGTGTGGGTTTGTGTGTGTGTCCACAAATGTACTGTACAACGCGGTGACAAGATACTAAGGGAAAGCACATGTTTGCTTGCTTGTTTGTTTGCAAGTCTCTCGTACATTAACGAGGGCTTACGTGTTGTTCTCGCTAATGTGTAAGCCTACATTTAAACACGAGGAGACAAAACTAGAATAAAAACTGATACAGCAATCTGGGTAAAGAAAGAATGCAAATGGATTGTCTGTTTATTAGCAGCTGTTGGTCCTGTGTTCTTTAAAAAAAGTAAAAAAAGAAAACAGTCCCGCTTGTGTGCTGCATGTGTTTTCAGTCCAGAAATGCTTTTTTGACAAGGACGAGGACAATTAACAGCTAAAAAATGCTAGATATTATATGTAATCACCTCTTTGATATCCAGCATCAATACAACTTTGGACACTTTGATATATGAGCCTGCCTTTATGAGCCTAGTGAATACATTAAAAAATATGTTTAATTAGAATTTCAAATCAGCGGCACTCAACTAAAAAAGAATATACAATAAAGGAGAAATATGGCTGAGGAGTGTTTGTGTGTGTGTGTGTGTGTGTGTGTGTGTGTGTGTGTGTGTGTGTGTGTGTGTGAGTGTGAGGTGGGGGCGGGTGAACAAATTAGTCGTGGGTTTGATGAACAAAGAGACTGGCCTCAGAACAAAGCACATGTTTTAGCCTTGTGCCTTTCACCTTCTCCATTCATTTTGAGGCCAGCCGAATCAAAACGATCCTCCGGGCCTCCTGATTTCTTCATCGCTCTCATGCAAGAAAAATATTCTGTCTCTAATTAATATGACCTTATGAATTTTTAATAAAGCCAGATCCCTTCTTTGAAAATGCAGTGGGGAGCCTTGAAGTACATGTGTCAGTATTTGCTCTTAGCTGTGAGGAAGAAAGGGGAGAAAATGTGACTTTGGTTGAACTAGTTTGTGATGAATAACTGATGCACATTTTATCCTATTTTCTTCATTTTGATTTTCTTCACTCAGCAGACTCGTGCGTCTTTTAGATCACTGAAGATGATTGACAGATCAAGACTGTTAGGGTAAAATGATTGCTATTGCCTCATTTTATTTATTTTTTTCCGAGATGTGATGCCACGCCAAAGAGGAAGTTAAGATTTCAAACTGTTCAAAGAGAATTTCAGATGAGGTGTAATTCAGTGGAAAATATGAAATGTCAGTCTCAATCCTGTGCTCTGAGAAGAGAGGGATTCTCAACATTTGGTTGGTTTGCACACGCTTACGTCTAGCTCGGGCTGCGCTGAGGCATCTCTCTTCTCTATTCCTGTCTGTTTGTTCTGTAAAAAACAAACCGAAATGCAGACAGCTTATAATCAACTATCTACCAGGAAGCAGTTATCACCTTTTCCATTTATTTTTTCAATTATGTACAAATTTACTTGATAAATGTTGTGCGTGCATGTCAAGACAACTCTGTAAAACTGACTCTGTTGGGGTTAAATCCTCATAAAATTGTGATATATCAACAAGTCCTTCAGATTAAATAAAAAAACAAAACATGTTTATCATGTGTCTGTGCTTCCTAAAAATGCAACAAATCACTGTTGAAAATGAATCCGGTGCATGGCGTGACAATGGTGTGATTTGGTTAATTAGGTTTGGTAAAGTTTAGCATCTCGTTTGGGTTAAAATAGTCTCGCATTGCCAGACCTTCCTCCACGGCGCTGCGAAGGAGGGTCTGGCTAGTCTACACAGCATTCCAGGATGGAAGAAAAAAAAGCTCTGGTTTATTGGCATTTCTTTAAACCAATCACAATCATCTTGGGCGGCGCTAAGCGCTGGACGGAGCCACGGTGTCTCTGCTACATAGCCTCGGGAAGGAACTTGTTTTGGTGAAACGTGTGTACGTTTAAAAGTTGTTTTACTCGTGCAAGAGAAAACTCAGATTGGACAGATAGTCTAGCTAGCTGTCTGGATTTACCCTGCAGAGATCTGGGGAGCATTTAACCATAGTCCTCAGAAATCCACTGGAGTTTAGAACGCCAACACAAAGAAAGCAGAAGGTGACGGAAATCCGGCCCGAAAAGAGTGACATCCTGCGGAATTTCTGGCGGCACCTGAACAATCCTGGAAGTGGAACGTTGTGGATATAGACTAGGGTTAAAATAACTACTTCATGGTTTGCGTCGCTTCGGCGAAGTGTGAAATGGGAAAAGGACAGTGCTCTCCATGTTAAAGTCTGATGTTTTGTTGACCCATGCGTCCTACTACAGCCACTAGAGGGCTTTGTCACTTAAAAGGAACACATGTCCTATGGTCCTTTTTCACAGCAGACATTTTGACTTGTCATAGTAGGAAAAGCACAGCTGAAATTGATAACCTTAACGATGGCTCAATTCCATCAAGTGTCCCAGTAAGCTATTTCAGTAAGTCAGCATGCATAATACCAGGGCCTCTCCTAAGTGGAATGCAGCCATCATTAATGGTTTTGAATACACCTGTGCTTTTCTTACTATGACATGTCAACATTTCTCCCGTGAAAAAGGTCTATTGGGTCACTTGCTAAAAGAACTGATGCTGTCGCTCTTGGGAGGACAGTCTCTGATACATTTATTCAGATGTAATGCTGCCTTTAGTTGCTATTGAAAATACCTTAAGCACAACTACAACACAATAGTGGTATTTGGCTGATAGGATGTTTAGGGAAGGACAGCAACGTGTCTTAAATGAAGATATCAATACACTTGATTACTCTATGGTACAGGATGGCAATGATTGTTAATATAACACGATTATTTGTTTTATTCCAGGTTTAAGAATATATCCCTGATATGTTTGTTTGCCTATGTGCTTGATCAAATGCAGGTGGATGTGCAGACAAAATTGTAGAAAACGCAATAACTTAATTATATTGTTATTAGTTTTAGCTAGGTGTGCCTTAGACTCGTTCAGGACAGTCCCAGAAGGTCCCATAGAAAAGCTTAGGGAAGCAGCTGTGGGCTGCAGTAACAGAAATGGGGAGGTAAACCAGACGTACATTTGTCAAACCAATTAGTATTCACCCTTATATGGTAACAATTGTATTTTTCAACCCGGACCCTATTTTCCCATTTATTTGTGTCTAAGTGACTAATGAAAACAACCATTTTTGAAATTGGTCCAGTTTTAGGCAAGACCGCTGTAGTCAGCAGTGGAAAAACAAGCTGCAATGTCATGTTAATATAACTTCAATTCACGTCCACTTGAAGTGCTTGTTTTACCACTGACAGGCTCCGATTATTAGAAGTGTCCGACAACATTATGGAAAGGATGGATCCCTACAGAGATAGACCTTTTTGGTAAAGAGTAAGATCCTTTTTTGTTTAACATGAAACATCCGCAAAATCACTATCGAGCCAAACCCACCAGACACCATTAAATAAATTGTATTATCGTAAAACACACTTCACTCAATAGTCAAGAAAACTGTCTTCCTTTGTCTTTCCACTGTTTCAACAATCACCACTCTGGTTTGGTTGAAATAAAGCCTTAATTCAGCCATTTACATGTGGAAATATGCTGGCTCTATACATGCTAAAAGTACTGATTATTTACATGGAGTCTGGTGAGTTTGGGCTGTTTCTGGTTAAACAAAAAGGATCTCACTCTTTAACAAAAAGGTCTGTCTCTGTAGAGAATCTTTCCATAATATTGTCAAACACTTAGAATAATAATCTGAGCCTGTCAGTGGCAAACCCAGGTCTTTTAGTGGACAGAAATTGACAATGCTAACTTGCCACACATGAATACATGGCAGCCCGGTTCTCGCTCAATACTGAACCAATTCCAATGACTTTTGCTCACTTGAACACCAAGGCATGGGAAAACAAAGGGTCCAGGTTGAACTATACCAAATTGCCCTCTAAAGTCTTTTGTATTTTAAAGCAAGAACTGTTAAAGCAACACTAAAGCACTTTGGAGCGGAATTGTCCATTACATTACATTATGCAAGTTTGCCAGATCGGGTAGCGGATATGTAGTTCGAATGAGACATAATGAGACATTACGACAGCGGTAATGGACAATTCCGCTTCCAACCTGTAAGGGGACCGAAACTGGAAAAGTGCTTTAGTGTTGCTTTAAAACAGTTAAAAAAGTTAAAAGTCCAAGTTTGTTGTGGTTCTGTTAGCTCAGTTGGTATAACAGGCACAGGTATATAGAGGTTTATTCCTCAATGCAGAAGGTCTAGGGTTCGAGTCCGACCTGTGACAGTTTTCCTGCGTGTCTTCCCCTCTCTCTCCCCTTTCATGTCTCAGCTGTCCTATCATTAAAGGTGAAAATGGCCATAAAAAATCAAAGTTGAAGTTTGTCGTGGCCGGGTTAGCTCAGTTGGTGGAGCGGGCGCACATATGTGGAGGTTTACTCCTCGACGTAGCGTCCACGGGTTCGACTCCGACCTGCGGCCCTTTGCTGCATGTCATTCCCCTTCTCTCTCCCCTTTCATGTCTTCAGCTGTCCTGTGGAATTAAATGCCCAAAAAAAGTTTAAGTTTGTTTTCAAGTGCAGTGTGGGTGCAATGCTGCCCCTTGTTGCTACTGGGGGGGAGGGGGGACACCTGCTGGAACTATTATTCTCACCAACCATTAAGTAGCAGTGGGTGTTTCTCCGTCCTTCCAGCCTCAGGGGGCAATAATGAGCCCATTAGTGCACCACAATGAGGCGAAAAAGACATAATGACATTCCCATTAGCCTCCGCTGTACTGCATTTACTAATTAGCAAACTTAGCATGCAAACATGCTAAACTAAGATGGTTGACATTGTTAAAAGATGATGCCTGCTAAACATCAGTATGTCAGCATTGTCATTGTGAGCATGTTAGCATTTAGCTTAAAATACTGCCGTGCCCAAGTACGGCCTCAAAGCATGGCTGTAGAATAATTTTTTTTTCCGACTATATTAAATGATTAATTAAAGCATCACTACGGTAAACACACACTTCACAGTGGTTTAGCACACAAAGTGACCTGTGATTATAAACTTTCAAACATACCATTAAAGTTTTTCACTTTTCAAGTTTTTGATTTATTTATTATTTCACTACTACATACACAAACCCTACCTTACACAAAAAACATACACACACCCACACTGTCCTCAGCCTTTGCATTCATTATTATTTGTAATTATGTGGTAATATGTGGATGCAGACATTCGCACCTTTAATTGGATATTTCATCTCAAGAGTTTTGGTTAGCAGCTGTCACAGTTCTGCTTTGTGCACATACATTAGTGTACTTCTTTGTCCATACTGTGTGTGTGTGTGTGTGTGTGTGTGTGTGTAGACTTTTTTTTTTCTATTTCATTGTTGCAGGGTCATTATTGAAACCTGTGGGGTCTCTGTCTTTATTTATATTACATGTCACTGTATTGTTTTTTCACACCACCAAATATATATACTGTATATAGGTGAATAAAGAAATAATCTTTGATGGCAGCTTTACCACTTTGTTTATGAAAAAAAAAAGTAAGAATATCTGTGATCAGAAAGCTTTTAAAAAAAGCACTTTCTCTTTAACATTCTCTTTTTTCCTCTCTATTTGTCTTGAAAGTCGAAACTAATGGTCTCTTACAGCAACACAGAGTGTGTGGGGGGCCTTTGGCTTTCGAGAGTCTGTTAGGATAGCTGTCTTTTAAAACCGAAACATTAGTAATAGCTAGTAAAACTGCTATTATTCTGCAGCAGGCTCCAGCGTGGCTGCCTTGGCTAATGAACATATAGCTCTCAGTGTATCTGTCCGTCTCTCTACCAACCCTGTCAGACAGGGGTCAGATGTCAAATGGCTTCATGCTGCATGTGTGGGCGGTGTACAGGGCATGTGTCTGAACGAAGAGTTAACAGAGACGAGAAGGTAAGATTTAGATTCAGATTCTGGGGCCACTGACGCATCAGAAGACAATGAAGAATCATTCATAATGTTTCTGTTTGTAAATTTGTAGAGGCGGGCTTCGCCTCATACAGTGCCATCCAACTTCATTTTATTTTCCCATGGTGCTCTGTACACGTTGGTTGCCATGTAGTTTCTTTCACGTTACGAAAGGAAAATGTCCGTAAGATCTACAGTATGTGAGTTCACCTAAAATAGAGCTGTAACTGAATTTGTGAGCTAGAGGCATTGTGTTACACCCCCAACCCATGAATGCGTAGCTACAACACCTGTCATGACACATCCAAGCTTTCTGTCGGTAAAAAACAGGGGGTACAAAAGACAAGACAGCTTGGCACAGCTGGAATGGCACACCCCCCCCCCCCGCACAGCCATCATCACCCGCTAGCCCCTCTCTGGCACTCTCTCTCAGGGTTTTGTAATTGATTCAGGGGGCAGGCGATAAAGATCGATGTCAGTCCGCCTCGGCTGCGACACCAAGAGAGTCGCACTGGTATCATGTGACGGAAGACGCCAGCCTATTACAGAGGCACAATCAAATATTTGTAGCATCCGGACACACTTGTTATTTATTCATGCTAATACAAGTATATTAAAGGAGCTAAACAGGGTAAGTACTCCATCACTCACAAGGGGAATCAGCCAAAGCATTTATCAGGACCTCGGGTACGACTCCCCTTGGCCAAGTCTGCCCTCACATGCGGCATGCTAACTGACAGACTGAGGTGGATAATAGGCTCTGATTTGTATGCATAGGGTTTCCGCTGTCATTTCTTTATGGTTGGTTTGCAAATAATGCATGATTTGGGACTTGAGCGTCAAGAGAAGACTTTTTCTGTATGTACGGGTAGCTGCAAGCACATACGCAAAACCACACACACACAAACACATGTACCACACTTCCAAACCCACTCACATTCGTGCACACCCCGACTGGAATTCCTCTTATTGACGACACTCGCCGAGAGAGCGTCTTCATTAGGCAAACAATGATGCTGATGTGTGTGATGAATATTTGTAACTGTGAGTGTATGAACAGTAGCAGCCGCCATTCCTCAACTGTTTTACACCATTAACAGCGCCTCCCCACCCTTTGTCAGCCCATAAAACCAAGACTTCAGATATATTATGTTTTAATACCCGCTTATAAAGGAAAACATAAAAATGCAAAATGCAATATCCAGGAGCTGTCACTTTGATAAACAAAGCTGAATATTGATCTGTCTCTAAATTGGAGCGCGGGGGGGAAAAACAATAATGTTAGATTCCTAGTAACATGAAATTACATGCTGAAACAGAGTGCGTTCTGCTTTGGCCTGTCACCATCCAGCTGCACAGCAGTTTCTCAAATGGAGTAAACCAGAGTCCCACACAGCCAAAAGGAAGCTGCAGAATGACTTATGATGGAGTACAAACAGTAGTTTTCTCCACAACAAATCCAAGATGATGGACTGATGTTTGTAGAATACTGTTGATTAAATGAGACAGATGTGTTGTTGAATGAACCAGTTCAACTAATAATCATTTCCGGAGCAATTATCACCATTCATTAATGGTGATAATTGCAAAACAGTTTTGAGAACAAGATATTAGTTTTCAATTCATCAATGGCAAGTATGTTACGTCTACCACACTTGGGAGGCACCATCTGGGGAAATACCTTCTTCAATATTCGACAGACACCTTATCTGACAGCTAACCACAGGTATTTCATCAGTTAAAATTTACAGGACCTCACACTGTGGCCAACAGCATGTGGAAAGCCAGCTATTACACCCATAAGTGATTGTTTCACATTAGTCCTTCCAAAAAAGCATTGGTGTTAAAATTCTGCCATAACGGCCTTAACTCTTCGGGTTTCAGGCTTTCTTCAAGATTTTGGAACTATGGCTGTAGGGATTTGCTCCCATTAAGCAACCATAGCATTAGTGTGGTTGGACAATGATGTTGACCAATATGCCTGGTTCACAGTTTGCATTCCAGTTCATCCCAAAGGAGTTGGACGGAGTTCAGATTAGGGCCAGTCAGGTTCTTCCTCAACAAAATAAAAAAAAAAGATTTTGTGAGCTTACTAGCCCTTTGTCTCTGCTTGAAGCAACCAGCTCAAGCCTACATTTGCCGCTGCTAGCATAACTAGCACACCCAAATCTTTGACCGAACTGTCGGTGCGTGAGTTGCATTGTGGGTAATGCAAGCCCCAGGTTTTTGAAAAAGAAGATTGCATGGAATAAAAAAAAAAAACAATATATCTGGTTCTGTTGCATCGATTTTGAGCCTTTTTTGCAAAACTACGGAACTGGAACTATCCATTCTGAGTCCAACAGGTTATAGGAGTGCAACACTAAATCGGCGGAGTACTCTTTTAAGGCTTTGGTGTTAGGTTCTGCCAAAGCGGAACATTTTAAATATACAGTATGTAATTTAAGTCAAGCCCAATGCTTGATTCTCTCCTGAATCAGAAGAAGGGAATGTTCAGGGAAATAATCTGATGGAAAATGACTTTCAGGAGGATTTGCAATTATTCATTTCAGTGTTGCCATTGCAAATAGGTTGTTGCATTGCACCTCCCAAGTGTATCTGGAACTTGGATTTAGTAGAGGAGTTCCCAAATTTAGCTTAGTAAAAACACAAGATTAGACTTTGGAAGTAAGTACAACCACGAAAGACTTTACTCATTAAACTCATAATACAAACCTGTATTGATGTGAGGCTGAAGAGTCCTGTGCGCCAACGGCATGTCACTGTGGTTGGCACACACTAACAACCCTTATTGCAGTTAACAGTTACTACTGTCAACTGTCAGTTACTACAACCTCATGGTACACATGTAGTTATGGCAACAGCTACAAACTGTGCAAACACTGATAACATATTTTAATATGGAGGAAGAAGCTGATTACACAGAACATTTGACTTTGTGTGTAACTTGTTTTCTGGCACACCAAAAGCGTGTAAAGTCAGTATAAGTTTCTGGTACAAAAAGTGATTTTCCAAGCGAGACTATATGACTGTAGCATGAGACCTAGGGCTGCTGACAGTATTTCCGTACACAGAACTGAAACAGAGCTGCAATAGTCTGTCCCTTTTACTTAAACTACAGTAACTCTAAGTGTATAATGGTCATATTGGCCTCGGCGTACCTTTACACACAGTTCAGCGGGCAACTACAGGATTTGGGTCTGAGCAGGTTAACGATTGGATGCTAACAATCAAAGTTACACAATGTTGCCAAGCAAAGGAAAAACCTAACATTTTTTACAGTTTGACCATTTGTTTTTCACATGTGTACCTTCAGGGCACGTCTATTAAGTACATTTACATACAGCAGCAACGGACACACATACTAGGGAGGGTCAGGAACAACAAAGCCAGCTGAGCTTACCCTGCTGTATCAAGATCCTGACACATTAAACCGACTACTCACATTATTCAATGGTCGCTAATGGCGCTTAACGTTCACAGTCTCTCAGTATTACATACTCCGAAATTGCTCCAGCATGTAGGCGTACAATCGAATCTAGCCATTAGCTGTGCAACATGCTAACGCTAAGTTGGGTCACGGACAGCTGATGTCGATACATCCTTAAGCTTCAGTTTTGAAGTGAATGTACTGACTTGTTGAGAAAGAGCTTTCCCATAGTTGTGGAGACATTTCAGGCAAAAATAATGTTAAGTCGCTGGGTCTTCACATCCTCAGATGATGATAACTGTTCCAAAATTTGAAGAGTTTCCATGAAATATCGTTGCATCATACGTCAGTATGTCTAAGCAGCAGGTTATATTGATAGTGCTGACAGTTTGGTCTTGTACGTCAATCCATCTACCAGCACATCTGAGCTCTGCTCATAACTTTAACCTCCATGTATTTTGTTCTGACATCCGTTTTTGAAATGTCTTGTTCTGCCAGACCGTCTGATGGCTGTCTGAGTCGATTTGTCAGAAACATCCGGGGTGAAGCGATAACAAACTGCATGCTAACTCCCATGCTACCCCATTGCATGAAAAAAAAAAATCTCCCTTTCTCTAACAAGGCGTACAGCCTCATACCTAGAGAGTTAGCGCTTCATGTCTTCGACAAATGGACTTACACCTCTCCCTCCATCTCCCGCTCTAACAGAGCTCAGGGAAGGCAGGCACCCATCTACTTCCCTCCGTCTCTCTCTATATTAAATCGACCAATCAGGGGGTGTCAGTCATGCATCCCAGCTCGCGGCTGACAAGTTGGCAGTTGCGATGCAAGAGCGGTTCATTCATTCCGATGACACTCTGCCAATATCTGTATGGTGGAAGCCGCGCATCTCTGCCTTTTTTGCTCTTAGTCAGTGGAAACAGATTCACAGGCAGACAGGGAGGGAGAGAGAGGGGCATCGAAGCGAGCAGAATTAAAAGCTTTGACCGTAAGTTCTCAGATCCGGGGTGTCTGACTTGCCAGTTTGAAATGTGACTGATAACGCAGGAGGAAAGGAAACAGCTTGTCTTCCTGCCTGCAAAGCTCAAGCTTTAACATTTGCGAATAGCAAAGTGTAATGGCGTGATTGTGTGTTTAGGCTTGTTGTAGAAACTTGGGGGCATATTGATGTAGCCAGGAGGGTGCTGAGCCAGAGCAAGGGTTGCTCACTGGGCTTGAACTGTTACCGGAGGGGGCCCTTTGGGGCCTCGGAGCATCACCAATAATAACAAACAGAACCACCATGACATTAACTTAAAGTCTTCTGAATTCAGGGATAAAAAAAGCCACACTTTACTCTCTTCAGCTTGTTCTGAACCCTTTCATTGTCATATGTATTGACACTTCTAATGCTAGCTGTCATGAAAATCACATCAAAGATCTGGAAGATGGATTATAACTGATTCAAAAAATATAATAGCTGCATAGGGTTTCTTACCAAGAATAACTCCAATGAAAACAGCGCGTTCTGTACTGCACAGAAAACACCACAAATAACAATGTCCTGCCCACATCTTTGAAGCAGAAAGTAAACTCTAAAAGTCAAAAGCCAATGTCACCATTAGTGAGTCCTTGGAGAATTAGCTGTGAAGTTGTGCAATAAAAAATAAAACACCTATTGTAAAATATATGCGTCTAAATGCTGATAATTGTGTTTTTCAGCGCAGTATGTTTTTAGAATCCACGATGAGTTCAGATGCTTTGCCTCTAATGAGAGACCTGTCCCAAGTGGGTCTAAGCATTCTGGGTAAAACAGCTAATTAAGTGGCAATTAACCAGCGCTTTCTGCCAGAAAACTAAGTTAGAACGTGCCCAAATGGTTGCTTGTTAGTCCAACCACCACAGCATTAGCTGGAGAGAAGAAAAAAAAATCACACACAGACATTCTTTTATTTTTCCTGAAAGGAGATTAGAAAATTACAAAAAACCATTGATCTCTGACTTTACTCCTCTGGAATGATTCTGGAATGATAAATGATTATGAATCAGATCAAACAAGGATATGGGAGAAAGAGAAAGTTAAAAAGGAAAGGATTGTACGCAGAGAAAGCAATGCATGAGATGCATGTTTTGTCTTAAGTTGGATACATATGGGCCTTAACGCTGGGTGACAGAGTGTGTGATGTTTTCCTGTCTTTCATTATCAGGCAGCCAGCCCGGCCGTCAGGCATTACCTGTTGATGACCGAGTGGACCACCGACCTGATGGACAGATGGATGGGATCGTTGATGAATGTCTGGCAGGTGCTTTGTCAGTCTGGAAGGCAATCTAAAACCCAGAGGAGAGGGGAGAAACCACTTAGACTCCAGGGACACCGCTAACGTCTCTCACACAACTCAAAATCCAAACCCTCCCAAACCCCGGCTTGCAATCAAATTACAGCGTTAAACTTTGGTGTTAATGATGCTGTTTTACTATGCTTTTGTCACCTATAACGGCAGGCGATGTCCCTCTAATATCAGCTGGGTCTAATTTAGAAAAATGCCCGTAGAGGAGGTCAATCTCCTCTTTCATACGCGATGACTGATAGATCCAATACCTCTAGAATCAGATAAAACTTTGACAAATGGCCCCGCGCCGGCCTGAGCGGTGTTGAGGAGGACGGCAGGGAGCCGAGGAGCTGCTGTGTCCATAGCCAGCCCTGTCCCTCTATCCCATCAGACCAGCGCTGGCTTTGATCAATGGATCCACAGTTCAGACACACACACACACACACACACACACACACACACACACACACACACACACACACACACACACACACACACACATATACTGAGACGTGTCCTAGGCCCGTCATCACATGATTAAAAGGCCTAAAGGATATTGCATTCCCACCATTCACCCTACCAAATAGAAGAAGAAAAAAAAACTTCATAAAAGTGAGACGACAGCATCTTCCCTTCCTCCCCCCACAATCCCCCTCCCTCCTCCATTGTTCCTCTTCTTTTTCTCCCTGCATGCAAATTTGGATTGATTAGAAAGCGAGTGGACGCTAAGTAATATGAGATAGATTTCACCTTCCCCCTACTCTTGTCTTCTCCGACTGAGCAAAGGGAGAAGAAAATCCCTCTCTTCTACTTGTTATTGTTGTTTTCATCTACCGTCAGCCACAGGACACCCGCCGTCCTAACCTTGCATTAATCACAACCCGGCTGACAAATCGACTGGCCGATTAGCATGATAGATAGCCCAAAATGTAAATACTAGCACACATTGCTAATTGCCCCCCCCCACCCCCTCTACCTGGAGACACATCTGTAGTTGCTCTTTCAACTTGGGAGGATAACTTTGGCCAGGCAGGCGCAGCTCTCGATCATTAAAGAGTTGTGGAGTTATCATCTGTTTGTGAATCTCTCTCCTTGTACGATTTCTCTTTCGATTTTTCCTCCGGCTTTCTGCCCCCCCCCCGTGTATGCTGATTTATACATTTGGTTTGTGAGGAAAGATGGCACCTGTACGCCGTCTGCTATAACAGATGCTATGGAAGGTAGTTAAGGGGCTAACATTCTATTGATCAGCCAGGGAAATCAATTGACAGCGCATACACACACAAAACCACAGAAGAGCGTCTGAGTACACACTTCCCCACAGCAGTCACAATACACACATTTCTATTAGACAACGTGTAGCTGTGTGTTTGTTATGGGAGAATGTTTGTTTGCGTAAGTTACCATTTATCAGTTCAGCTGCACTGGGAGCTGAGGGGCTTGTGCATGCATCCGTGTGTGTGTGTGTGTGTGTGTGTGTGTGTGTGTGTGTGTGTGTGTGTGTGTCCACGTGCGTGCGTGTGTGTTTGTTTGTTAGAGGGCATATAAGGGGATCAAGTGTCTCCAGTTTCATTTCCTCTCACCCCCAGTTGCTCTGCCAAAGATAACAACGCTTCATAAACTCTCTGAGTTCAGCAGCGGAAATCTCCCCGTCAGTTTTGCCATTACCAGTTGCTGCTCAGTATGAAAGTATAACCGTTTAAGTCCCTGCTATGACCCTCTGAAGTAAGTAAACATTTAAAAGTGGTTGGGAATATATTTAGTAAAAAACGAAAAAAAGACTATGAAGTTGAACCATCAATACAAGCGGTCATCAGCCTAATAAATGGGACATCATCAATCCTGAGATGATTGCCAGACAATGCAATTGGAGCTTATAATGTATTTTATCAATTTCCACAATATTACAAGTTTTCCTTTATTGCACAGAGCACAATAAACTGTTGTTTTTTGGGCGGCTTAGAAAAGAAGAAAACCAGCTATGGGTAAAATATTCCGTCTTCAAATTGGCCTCCTCACTGGGAGCCCCGCTAACCGTTAACGGCTAGCAGAGTGCTATATTTGATTCTGCCTATGTCACACGGTGAGTTTTTGTAGTTTGTTTTGCAAGTATATTTTGGTTTGCTGTGCTCTATTTAATCCTGATTCATCATGTGTTTTGCACATTTGCTGTGCTTTAATTATTGATTCAATTTCTGTTTGCATGTTGATGCTTTTGCGATAGTTTTGGTTTGTATAATCGTTTTTTTGAGCTTCTGCCGTAGTGCACCTGAATGGACAATTACCCTGAATGAGGACATAAACTGACAACCTAAGCCACCAATAGACAGTTTGAGGCAGTCCAGGGGACCAATCATGGACCAGGAAATGGAGTTGTAAGCAGGCCACGGGGCAGAAAAACCAGGAAATACACTGGAGGATGACAATAGAGCAGAGGTGAGCAGAAGGAGAAGTTTAGGTAACACTTTACTTGAAGGTATCTACATAAAAGTGACATGACACTGTCCCCTAACCCTAACCATAACCATAACCATAACTTGTCATGACAAAAATCGAATGACACTTACTAAAAGAAGCTTTACGTCATAAACATTTATGACTTGTTCATAATGTTTATGACAGGTTCATGACAGTGTCATGTCCCTCTTATGTAGATTCCTTCAAGTGTAACCGGAGTTTATCATACTCTGTCCTTGTCGTCATTCCTTTGGGTGCTCTCCCTTGTTGAAAATAATTTAGGCCTACCAACTAAATTGTGTTTAATTGATTTTAAGAGTTGCTAGGCTCTTTATAAATCCAGGCAGCATTGTCAGACAACATTTTAAAGTAAATCTGCCGATGACAAGCACACTCACTTGGCACCTCGCCACACATATTTACGTGTTTCCTGTAAAAAAAGGAAGCCAAGGGTGTACTTAATGCATCGCAGATATGGATTGGCGTTTACAGCAGCTAAAAGTGCTAAATGTGCATTGCATTTACTTCCTGTTCTAGCGGTTTAGCTGACTCTGCCAGGGGTGGGAGCTCCCAGTGAACATGGCCCGGCGACCCAGGACATCTTGGCCTTTGCTGCTTTGATTGACTACATCGATGAGAAAACCCCTGAAATGGCTAGAATACCACTGCTCAGATCTTACAATCAATTCTAACATCAATCAAACAACAATCAGACAGTCTCTAATCCTTGGCTCTGTTTACATTTGGCATTTGTGGCAGCTTTTGCATGAGGAGCGTAAATGGCATATAAATGAATACCACTGACTTTCAAATTACCATAGTGAAAATGTTACTTTTTTCTTCCAGTCTCCCTCCCTTCCTCCCTTCCTCCCATTCTTCCAACATGTCTGCCTGTCTTCCAGCCACAGCAGCAGTTAAATCCTCCATGTGTTTCAGCTTGGTGAGGAAGCTCTTGTCTGTGACCACTGTATGCAAAACGTGGCATTAGTCACCAGCTAGCCTCCACTGACACACCCGCAGTGTGAGGGAGATTAATGCCTACTAGGGACACTTTATTATTCTCCCGCTCCCTTCCTCTTTTTCTCAGTCTCTCTCTCAGTCTTTCTGCCCCTCCAACCGGCCACACAATTAATTGTCTGCTGCGTGCCTCCCTCCTCTCCTTCCATTGCTCTGTCCCTCCCTCCCTCTTGCTCTTGCCAGAGTGACAGATGTGGAGAGGTACATGATATGGAGGGGAGAATGAAA